>NC_053390.1:584011054-584311054 GCF_905171765.1 Bufo bufo
TACGGAATATTTGCAAGTCTTCTGTGTTTTGTACCCACTCCTGCTTTTGGCTGCCAAATCATAAGCCAATTCTGATGGGACCATACAGGCCTAACAGCTGCTACATAGAGAGGATCCATTGTGTTTCTCATTTTGCCTTTCTTCTGACAGATCAGAAGAAGGATCAAAAAAATTATGATGTCATCCAAGCCAAAAAGGCTAAATAGTGGCCCAGTCATGAAGTGGGGAGGGTGGGAACAGCATGAGAAGTCCACATAGTGGCCCTATGACATAGTGGTGAGATGGAAGCAGCATGAGGAGACCACAGAGTGACACAATGACAGAGTGTGAAGGTGGCGGCAGCATCAGAAGACCACAGAGTGGCAAGGTGACATAGTGTGGAGGTGGCAGCTGCATGAGGAGACCACATAGTGGCAAGGTGACATAGTGTAGAGGTGGAGGCAGCATCAGGAGGCAACAGAGTGGCAAGGTGACATATTGTCGAGGTGGCAGCAGCATTAGGAGACCACAGAGTGGCAAGGTGACATAGTGTGGAGGTGGCAGCAGCATCAGGAAGCCACAGAGTGGCAAGGTGACATAGTGTGGAGGTAGCAGCAGCATGAGGAGACCACAGAGTCACCCAGTGACATAATGTGGAGGTGGCAGCAGCATCAGGAGGCCACAGAGTGGAAAGTTGACATGGAGGTGGGTGACAATACCAGTACCTGCTGAAGATGGTGGGTGAAATAAGGATCACTTGGCATCAGATGTGTGGCATCAGGCAGGTGGCAGCATCAGAATAGTAGCTGGGGCAGGTAGCCAGAAGAAATCGGTCTCTTTTGTCAAAGTGTTGGTGTGGCACCATGGATGATCTAGTCTGATGCATCAGGAATTGGTGGGTGGAAATACTGGCTGATCCACGCCTGATTCATCTTGACAAAGGTCAGTCTCTGGACAGGTGAGTTCTTCTTGGGGTAACTATGGCCCCCGCCGCACTAAACACCCGCTCTGATGCCACACTACTGGCCGGGCAGGACAGCTTTTCCAGGGCAAACTTAGCCAGTTGCGGCCACAAATCCAGTTTGGCTGCCCAGTAGTTCAGCGGATCTTCAATGATGGCTGGCAGGGTACACTCCAAGTATGCCACCCCCTGCTGGTTTAGGTTCTGCTCTAGAGGCAAATGGAGTCCAGGTAATGAAGAAAAAGGAGCATTTATTTCTCAGTTGCTCAAACAGAAAAAACAGAACAGTCTCTTGTGTTAATTCACACACAAAATAACAGCGAGCTTCACCTGGCTCCTTTATTGGAATGAGTCCTGTCCTGGCCGATCGCACAGCCACATAAAGATTTCCCCCAGGATGCTGGGCGCTCTGTATGCATGTGTCGGGGTCCAGGCCTCAGCTCCACACACTGCAAAAGCTACCCAGGCTCACAGTAGCTTCCTTCCTTCTCCTCCCAGGTGAGGTTGCTGCCTGAAAATTTAAATCCCAGCTCCAAAACCTGGTCCTGGAATGTGGGGAGTAGGCACCCGCCCAACTCTTTACCTACTCCCAATAAAAGCCGGCCCGGATTTGGCTTTGCAGCCATACTAAGTATTAAAGGTGTCAACAGCTTCTGCTGTTAACACATAAAATCCGGCTCTTACCTCACCGAGGCCATCAATTACGATACCCTGCACCTTACCACACATATTACATCTGATACCTCATATATATAATCCAGATAGTTAGTGGTAGATAGTATAGGTTAGTTAGTGAATAGGTTAGCTGATAGGTTTCAGTGTAGGGTGTTAGGTACATTAGTTAGTTTGCTCAGTCATATATATAATCCAGATAGTTAGTGTGAGATAGTGTAGGTTAGTTAGTGAATAGTGTAGCTGATAGGGTCCAGTGCAGGGTGTAGTGTAGGTTAGATAGAGATATAGGGCCAGATTTATCATTAGCTCAAGTCAAAATAATGGAGTGAAAAGTCGCAAATCTTTGCGCAATCGCTAAAACTGCGCAATAATGTATGACTTTTATTGGCTCTGCGCTATGCTCACCAATTTTCTGAAAGTGGGTGTGTTTTCTTATGTAAATGAATCTCTAGACAAATTTACTGTTGCGACAATTTAAAAAGTCGCTAAAAATTGCGCAATTTCACTCCAGTGAGGACCATGCTTATCTTATGCGACTTTTTAATAGAACATGCAACTTTTTCGTAAAGACGTGCAACTTTTGTAAAGCCGCTTACTGAAGGATAAACTGCGACCGTCAAACCACATTTATCACAGTATTAAAGGACCATTAATAATAAATCTGACTTTGGACATATGTAAAAGTGGAGTAAGATGCAAGTGTAATGATAAATCTGGCCCATAGTATAGTGTAGCCTTTTGCTGTCTGTAGTCTGTTGCTGTGTTTTAGGGTTTCGTGTGCTAGGATTATTGTCAGCGTCTTTTGTCTTCGAAAAAAAAAAAGTATTTTGCTGTGTTTTAGTGTTAGTCTACTTTCATACTCACATTTTGGCTTTCCGTTTGTGAGGTCCGTTCAGGGCTCTCACAAGCGGTCCAAAACGAATCAGTTTGCATTCTAATACATTCTGAATGGAAAAGGATCCGCTCATAATGCATCAGTTTGCATCAGTTCAGTCTCTATTCCGCTTCGGAGACGGACACCAAAACATTGCTTGCAGCGTTTTGGTGTCCGTCTGATGAAACTGAGCCAAACGGATCCATCCTGGCACACAATGTAAGTCAATGGGGATGGATCTGTTTTCACTGACACAATCTGGTACAATAGAAAACGGATCCATCCTCCATTGACTTTCAATGGTGTTCAAGATGGATCCGTCTTGGCTATGTTAAAGATAATACAAACGGATCCGTTCTGAAAGGATGCAGATGGTTGTATTATCTGAACGGATCCGTCCATGATGGATCCGCACAAAACGCAAGTGTGAAAGTAGCCTTAGGCCGGACAAGATGCGGGTGTGTTGGGGGAAAATGCACGATTTTTCTGCGCGAGTGCAAAGCGTTTTAATGCGTTGGGTAGATTTTCTTTTTTTCCATTATAACATGGTTGTAAGGGAAAATAATAGCATTCTTTATACAGAATGCTAAGTAAATTAGGGATGGAGGGGTTAAAAAAATAAAAATAAAATTTAACTCACCTCATCCACTTGTTCGCGCAGCCCGGCTTGTCTTCTTTCTTCTTCTTTAAGGACCTGGGAGGAAAAGGACCTTTGGTGACGTCACTGAGCTCATCACCAGTGATGGCCAGTTCGCAGTGTTCGCCAGCAAACACATGCGGGCTGCCATATTAACTCACAAGTCCGGCGATGCACAGGTAAGTCCTTACCTGTGCCTGTGGCGGGAGCCGGTCTGAAACAAATGCGGTCACCGGGAGCAGGCAGTTCCGAGAACAGTCCGATGAAGCCTGCCGGCGGCTGTTCTTGGAACTGCCTGCTCCCGGTGACCGCATTTGTTTCAGACCGGCTTGCACACAGGCATAGGTAAGGGCTTACCTGTGCATCACCGGACTTGTGAGTCAAGAAGGCAGCTTGCATGTGTTCGCTGGCGAACTGGCCATCACTGCTCATCACATGGTCCGTCACATGGTCCATCACCATGGTGATGGACCATGTGATGAGTGCAGTGACGTCACCAAAGGTCCTTTTCCTCCCAGGTCCTCAAAGTAGAAGAAAGAAGACAAGTGGATGAGGTGAGTTTATTTTTTTTATTTTTTTTTTTAACCCCTCCATCCCTATATTATTTTCCCTTGTAACCATGTTATAGGGAAAATAATAAAGATCGGGTCCCCATCCCGATCGTTTCCTAGCAACCATGCGTGAAAATCGCACCGCATCCGCACTTGCTTGCGAATGCTCGCGATTTTTACGCAGCCCCATTCACTTCTATGGGGCCTGTGTTGCGTGAAAAACACACAATATAGAGCTTGAATGCGATTTTCACGCAATGCACAAGTGATGCGTGAAAATCACAGCTCATGTGCACAGTGCCATTGGAGTGAATGGGTCCGGATTCAGTGCGGGTGCAATGAGTTCATCTCACACATTGCACTTGCGCGGAATTCTCGCCCGTGTGAAAGGGGCCTTACTGTTTTAGGGTTTCGTGTGCTAGGGAGAGATTATTGTCAGCGTCTTTTGTCTGTGAAAAAAACTTAAAAAAAAGTCTTTGGCTGTGTTCTAGTGTTACTGTTTTAGGGTTTTGTGTGCTAGGGAGGGATGATTGTCAGCGTCTTTTGTCTGTGAAAAACAAAACAAAAAAAAAAGTATTTTCCTGTCTGTTTTTCTGTCATTCTCTTAGGGTTTCATTTCTATTCTATTTCATTTTTGCCCCATTGTCCCCAACCCAATAAAGTTTACCCAAACTCCCTCATTTTCTTTCTATATTTTTTTCTGTTGTGATCATTTGGTCAAATCATGAGTGGACGTGCTCGCGCCGGCAGCCGTGGTCGTGGTAGGGCAGGTGGTTCGAGTGCTGGACCACTGCCAGCATGGGGCTGCTCCTCTACCCACGGAGGGGCGGGCGCAGGTGGCAAAGGCGTCCGCCTCATCTGTGATTTTTTTCCCCATTTCATCTCAGGACGCCGAAGCAGATGTGTCATTCGTGACACAAGCCAGTGGCATGGAGTCCTCTGCCCCCGCTTTGAGCAGCAGCAGCTCTCAGCCTCCTGCAGGACCAACACCCAGCCCTCAAGACTCGTCCCTGATGCTGTTTGACAGCGACAATGAGAGGGACATCTTGGGGGTGGTAATGCAGGAGAGTGAGCTAGAGCTTGGTCTGGATGCTCAGGACATTTTGGAAGGGATGGAGGAGGGGGTACCATACCACCCGTCAGTACCCCAGTGACATCCCTTCCATCTGGTGCGGGTGGTTTCAGCCACAGAACCCCCACACCTAGTCAGACCCAGGCATCAGCAAGGGGACAGCGGAGCCAGGTCAGGGGCTCCACGTCTGCTGTTCCCCTCAGTCAACCACTGGTCGACCTTGGGTTTGACATTACAGGCAATGAAGAGGAGGGTGACTTAGAATGGGTGCCACCTCCCTTGTCAGGTGACAGCAGCACTGATGAGGAAGGTAGGCACCCAAGGCAAAGGGTGCGCCAGGTCAACAGGGAGCCCAGTGGCAAGGGCTTCACTGGTAATAGCAGCAGGAGGCGGCAGCAGCATCAGGTGCTGGCTCCACCTGTGCACACCGAGCCCGAACAGGCACAAGCCAGCACCACCCCATCTGACAGGAGGTCGGTGCATAAGTCGCCTGTTTGGGCCTACTTCACACTGGCAGCAGACGATCAGACAATTGCCATCTGTAAGCTGTGCCCTGCCAGGGTGAGGAGAGGGAGGTCTGTTGCTCGGCTTGGTACCACTGTCCTTACCCAGCACCTGAGATTCAACCACTGGCGGGAGTGGGACCAGATGCAGGGTGGTCGCAGCAGCGCCAGCAGCAGTGCGCAGGGGACAGCAGCTCCTGCCACTGTCCTGCAGCCACCCCCACCTCCTTCCAACAATGCATTCCCACTCCCTCTCCTAGAGGTACTGGTACCGGCAGCCAGACCTCTGCCTCCTCTGCACCCTCCTCTATCGCCTCCACTGCCATCCGGCACCAGCCGTCGGTTACCGATGCATTTGAACACACCGCGCCCTACGCCCCCGGGGACCGACGGGTGTGTTCATTCAATGGACTCCTGGCAAGGGTTATCGCCCAACATCTGCTGCCCTTCAATATTGTGGACTGCAATCAATTCCGGCAGAAGTTGGAGCAGACCCAACCCAGATGGCGGACCCCAGCCACCATTTCTTTGCGTACTGTCTGAACAGACATTCAGCTCGGCAGGTGGGGTGGTCACCGACAAGCGGACCCGTCTGTCCACAGACTCCGTGGACAGACTGATATTTATCAAAATGAATGAGTCCTGGATCAGCAGCAACTTCTTGGCCCCCGCCGTCGGTTCAGGCCGCTGAAGGGTCCCTTGTAAATCCCTCTCCTTGGCTCTCCCTCCCAAACATCATTGTTTTTTAACTTCTGTACATATTTCTGGTTGAATTAATTAATTTTTTTATATATTTATTTATCGATGACTTCATTTATATATTTCTGTATTGATGAATTTATTTATGTATTTATTTATTGATGACTTTTTTTATATATATTTCTGTATTGATGAATTTATTTTTGTATTTATTTATTCATTAATTTATCTATGTATTTATTTATTGATGACGTTATCGAGTCTGGAGAAGAACACTGCGGTAACGGAGCCTTCCACGCTGTGTGCTGATTCCTTCAAGCTAGAGGGCAGCAGGACTGGCAGGGTTTAGCAGTGGCTCTCTCATCCTCCTTTTGTCTGTGAGGAGACATGGTTACCAGCGCTCGCATGACCCATCAGTCAGTACGTGTAGGCATGTGCACACATACTGCTCCACCATGTCGCATGTCCCCGTGACGTCCACGATCCAATTGGATATCTTCTCTATCAACTTTCAATGTTCTTTTCTGCGCCTACCATGTTAATCACGGTTAGCAGCGAATCAGGGTTCCACACCGGAGAGGGAGCGTGAGAAAGGGATACCACATCCAAGGGAGGTCAATGGCTGCACTGTGATCGAGCTGAAATGTGGGACAATTTATTAAAGCTGAAGGATCGAATGAAAGGACGAATTTTAGAAATGTAAGTCCCTGTCACCTATGCAGAGCAGGCGTTTTTCATCGGCAAAAATGGGTTAATGTCATCCACCAATTGAACAGACAATTTTACAAAAAATAAGGTCTCAGTCACCAATGCAGAGCAGGGGTTTGTATACGGCAAAATTGGTAAAATGTCACCTGACAATGTAACAGACGATTTTTTGCAATTTAGGTCCCTGTCACCTATGCAGAGCAGGGGTTTATTCACGGCAAAAATGGTAAAATGTCACCCAAAAATGTAACAGACAAATTAGTGAAATGTATTTCCTTGTCCACTAGGTAGAGCAGGGGTATATCACAGCCAAAAAATTGTGAATTTCACCCGACAGTGTAACAGACAAATTTGTGAAATTTATTAACCTGTCCACTAGGTAGAGCAGGGGTATATCACAGCCAAAAATTGGTAAATGTCACCCGACAGTGTAACAGACAAATTAGTGAAATTTATTAACCTGTCCACTAGGTAGAGCAGGGATATATCACAGCCAAAAATTGGTGAATGTCACCCAACTATGTAACAGACAAATTAGTGAAATTTATTAACCTGTCCACTAGGTAGAGCAGGGGTATATCACAGCCAAAAATAGTTGAATGTCACCCTAATATGTAACAAAAAATTTGTGAAATTTATTAACCATTCTACTAGGTAGAGCAGGGGTAAATCACAGCCAAAAATTGGTGAATTTCACCCGACAATGTAAGAGACAAATTTGTGAAATTTATTAACCTGTCCACTAGGTAGAGCAGGGGTATATGACAGCCAAAAATTGGTGAATGTCACCCGACAATGTAACAGACAAATTAGTGAAATTTATTAACCTGTCCACTAGGTAGAGCAGGGGTATATCAAAGCCCAAAAATTGGGATATGTAACCCAACAATGTATCAGACAAATGAGTGAAATGAATTAAAATAAAATAAAATACGTAAAAATTAACAAAAAATAATCTTGATATATGAGGTGGAGGTTCATATGGAGTAGGAGGTTGAGGAGGCGGTGGACGTAGCGGTGTAGGTGGAAGCGGCGGTGGAGAAGGACGAGGTAGCCAACACTGGTTTTTGGTTTCAATTGTTTATTTTATTTTTTAATTAGGGTACACCCCAAAAGAGTGGGAAATATCAAAAATACAACAATGAGCAATTGCGCTGTAGTATAACAATGGCTGGGTAAGGCCGGTATATATGTCTATTCTGCACAAGGTACGGAGAAGTCCAGTGGGATCCATGCCTGGTTCATTTTAATGAACGTGAGCTAGTCCACATTGGCTGCGGACAGGCGGCTGCGCTTGTCTGTGATAACGCCCCCTGCCGTGCTAAACACACATTCAGACAATACATTTGCTGCAGGGCAGGCCAGCACCTCCAAGGCGTAAAGGGCAAGCTCAGGCCATGTGCCCAATTTGGAGACCCAGAAGTTGAAAAGGGCAGACCCATCATTCCGTACGTGTAGGCGTGTGCACACATACTGCTCCACCATGTTGGTGAAATGCTGCCTCCTGCTAAGACGTTCCATATCAGCTGGTGGTACTGGTTGTTGTGGCGTGCTGACAAAGCTTTTCCACATTTCAGCCATGCTAAGCTGCATTGGCGACCTCTTCCTCCTCCTCTGCCTTCGCCTTGTGCTTCCACTGTGCCCCCGCTGTCAGGTGGGAATGCCAACAGCAGAGCGTGTACCAGCGTGCGCTGGTACTCGCGCATCTTACAATCACACTCCAGTGACGGAATTAAGGGTGGTATGTTGTCCTTGTAACGGGATCCAGCAGCGTGGACACCCAGTAATCAGCACAAGTTAAAATGTGGGCAACTCGTCGGTCGTTGCGGAGACACTGCCCAGAGGCAACGAAGAGCTGTCCTCTGTGGGAGGTGTATCGTCTGTGTCCTCTGTATCCCCCCAGCTACGCACCAGTGATGGCCATGAGCTGGTTTGAGTGCCACCCTGCTGTGAACACGGTTCCTCCTCCTCCATCTCCTCATCCTCCACCTCCTCTTCCTCCAGAACTGTGCCCTGGCTGGACAATTGTGTACCTGGCGTTTGTGGGTGCAGGAACCCACCCTCCGAGCCACTTGTGAATGACTGGCCTGAAACCCTATGAAATGATCCCTCTTCCTCCTCCTCCTCCTGTGCCACATCCTCTTCCATCATCGCCCAAAGCGTTTTTTCAAGGAGACATAGAAGTGGGATAGTAACGCTGAGAATGGCGTCATCGGCACTGGGTTGTCCCTAACTTGGTTGTGCAGGGAAGGGATGGCTTGCCTGGAAAAGTAGTGGTGGCTGGGCACGACGTACTGTGGGACAGCCACCGCCATAAGGCTTTTAAAACTCTCCATCTCCACCAGACGGAATGACAGCATTTCAAAGGCCAGCAATTTTGAAATGCTGGCATTCAGGGCCAGGGATCGCGGGTGGGTAGGGGGTAACTTCCTCTTCCGCTCCAGTGTTTGGGAGATAGAGAGCTGAACGATTCCATGGGACATTGTGGAGATGCTTGGTGACCCAGGTGATGGTGTTGCTGGCAGATCCTCTGTTTGCGGGGTGGCAGGTGCCACTGTCACTCCAGACGTGGATGCAGAGGCGGAGACTGCAGCAGAAGAGGAACCAGGAGGAGCCAGAGACCTTTCTTGGTTTTTGAGGTGTCTACTCCACTGCAGCTCATCCTTTGCACTTAGATGCCTGGTCATGCAGGTTGTTCTCAGGTTGAGAACGTTTATGCCTTGCTTCAGGCTCTGATTGCACAGCGTGTAAGCCACTCGTCTCTTGTCGTCAGCACATTGTCTGAAGAACTGCCAAGTCAGCGAACTCCTTGGAGCTGGCTTTGGTGTGCTCGGTACCTTGCTGCGTTGGGCAGTAGCTTTTTCTGCTGCTGTGCTGGTGGCTCTGTGCGACCACCGCCTCTTCCTACACAGGTCACTCGCATGACCTTGATTCCATGTGGGGTCGAGGACCTCATCGTCCTCCACATCATCTTCCACCCAGTCTTCACCCCTGCCCTCCTTTTTGGTCTGCACACTGCAGAAAGCCCCAGCAGTTGGCACCTGTGTTTCGTCTTCATCCGAGATGTTCTGCGGTGGTCCTCCCATGTACTCATCCTGAAACATAAGTGGTTGGGCATCGGTGCACTCAATCTCTTCCAGTTCTGTTCATGTGGATGGCCCTGGGAAACCCTGCTAGCAGAGTCTTTAAAAAGCAGAAGAGACTGCTGCATGACTTGGGGCTCAGACTGCTTGGCTGATTTGCAAGGTGGTGAGGTGAAAGACTGATGGACATCGGCTGCAGGTGCCAACTCTGATCTTTCTGCAGTAGACTGGGTGGGAGACAATGTGAAGGAACTGGAGGCACTGTCAGCAACCCAATCTACTATTGCCTGTACTTGTTCTGGCCTCACCATTCGTAGAGCCGCATTAGGCCCGACCAAATAACGCTGAAGGTTCTGTCGCCTACTCGCACCTGAGGAAGGTGTTTCACTTGTGCGTGTAGCTGGCACAGATCAACCACGTCCTCTCCCTGCAACAGGAGCTCCACCAGCAGCACCACGACCGTGGCCACGTCCCTTATTTGATGCTCTCCTCATTCTCCGCAAATTTGGGTGTTTTTTTAATAACAGAATATAACAGCAGTATCTAACGCGTGTATTTCACACGGACAGATGCAGCAAAGGCTGCAAATTTAGTATTTTGCCAAAAATTTTTTGTTTTTTTAAACCCAGAATATTATTGCAGCATTTCAAGCTTGTATTTCACTCTAGCAAATGCAGCATAGGCCCCAGATGTAGGATATTGCCAAAAATGGGTGTTTTTTCTTAATAACAGAATATCTTTGCAGTATTTCAAGCTTGTATTTCACACTGACAAATGCGGAAAAGGCCCTGATGTAGGGTATTGGCAAAAATGTTTATTTATTTTTTAATAACAGAATATTATGGCAGTATTTCAAGTTTGTATTTCACACTGACAAATGCTGAAAAGACCCCTGATGTAGGGTATTGCCAAAAATGGGTGTTTTTTAAAACACAGAATATTATTGCAGTATTTCAAGCTTGTATTTCACACTGACAGATGCAGCAAACGCCGCAAATTTAGTATTTTGCCCAAAATGGGTGTTTTTTTAAATAACAGAATATAACAGCAGTATCTAACGCTTCTATTTCACACTGACAGATACATCAAACGCTGCAAAATTAGTATTTTGCCCAAAATGGGTGTTTTTTTAATAACAGAATATTATTGCAGTATTTCAAGCTTGTATTTCACACTGACAGATGCAGCAAAGGCCCCAGGAGGGTATTGCCAAAAATAGGTGTTTTTTAAAACCCAGAATATTATTGCAGTATTTCAAGCTTGTATTTCACACTAACAAATGCTGCAAAGGCCCCAGATGTAGGGTATTGCCAAAAATGGGTGTTTTTTAAAACACAGAATATTATTGCAGTATTTCAAGCTTGTATTTCACACTAACAAATGCTGAAAAGGCCCCTGATGTAGGGTATTGCCAAATATTGGGTGTCTTTTTAAACCAAGAATATTATTGCAGTATTTCACACTGACAGATGCAGCAAAGGCCGCAAATTTAGTATTTTGCCCAAAATGGGTGTTTTTTAAATAACAGAATATAACAGCAGTATCTAACGCTTGTATTTCACACTGACAGATGCAGCAAAGGCCGCAAATTTAGTATTTTGCCCAAAATGGGTGTTTTTTTAATAACAGAATATTATTGCAGTATTTCAAAGGGTTTCTATCACTTGGGATCACATAATTTGATGTCAGACACTAGCGATTTGCTAGTGTCTGCTCTTGCCAACCATCCTAATATAACAGCTTTTGGCCCTGCGGTTTTGATAGAAAACGAACTTTTATAAATATGCTAATGAGCCTCTAGGTGCTATGTGGGCGTCATTAGCACCTAGAGGCTCCGTCTACCTTCATACACAGCCACCGCCCAGCGCGTCCCTCCAGCCCGCCCATGTCTTCCTGAATGCGATCCTCCGTGTGACGCGGCGTACGAATTCCCGCGCATGCGCCGTGCGCGGCTGTATTCGGCGCATGCGCATTGAATGTCTGACCGCTCAGAGCTCAGACATCTCAAATGCGCCGAATACAGCCGCGCACGGCGCATGCGCGAGAATTCGGCCGCTGCGTCACACGGAGGAGGACATGGGCGGGCTGGAGGGACGAGCTGGGCGGCGGCTGTGTATGAAGGTAGACGGAGCCTCTAGGTGCTAATGACGCCCACATAGCACCTAGAGGCTCATTAGCATATTTATAAAAGTTCGTTTTCTATCAAAACCGCAGGGCCAAAAGCTGTTATATTAGGATGGTTGGCAAGAGCAGACACTAGCAAATCGCTAGTGTCTGACATCAAATTATGTGATCCCAAGTGATAGAAACCCTTTCAAGCTTGTATTTCACACTAATAAATGCAGCATAGGCCCCAGATGTAGGGTATTGCCAAAAATTTGTGTTTTTTAATAACAGAATATTATTGCAGTATTTCAAGCTTGTATTTAACACTGAAAGATGCAGCAAACCCAGAAAATTATTAAACCCAGAAAATTAAAACCCAGAAAATTATTGCAATATTTCAAGCTTGTATTTCACACTGAAAAATGCTGCAAAGGTACCAGATGTAGGATATTGCCAGAAATGGGTGTTTTTTTTAAACCCAGAAAATGATTGCAGTATTTTAAGCTTATATTTCACACTGACAAATGCTGCAAAGGCCCCAGATGTAAGGTCTTGCAAAAAATGGGTGATTTTTTTAAACCCAGAATATAATTGCAGTATTTCAAGCTTGTCACAAATGCACACATGCTGTGCTGGTGCATAAAATGGCTGCCGACGCCCACCTCACTAACAGACGGATAAAAGTTAGTTTTATATGTCACTGGGCTCAGGGCAGCGTAAAAAGATTGTGCACTGCACCCACAAAACAAAATCTATGTAGATCGCTGAGTTAAAAAGCACTTCTGATTAAAGATTCTTTCCTATTCTCTCCATCACAGCAGCAGCATCCTATCCCTACACTAATCAGAGCAGAGTGATGTGCAGCGTTACGTGACTCCAGCTTATATAGAGGCTGGGTCACATGCTGCACTGGCCAACCACAGCCATGCCATTAGTAGGCATGGCTGTGATGGCTTCTAAGGACACACGAGTTAAACGCTTGTTGATTGGCTGCTCTGAAAAGTTTGGGTTCGGGTCCGGGGTCCAAAAATCCTAAAGTTCGGGTTACAGTTTGGGTTCGCTCAACCCTAGTCTTAACTGTTGTAGGAGAGGAATTTCTCCTGTGTAGCGTTTTTGTGAAAAGTCATGAATTAAAAAAATAAAATTAGGAACGCCACCTTCATCCGTCTTAACTGTTGTAGGAGAGGAGATTCTTCTGTGGAGTGTGTGCATGAAAGGCATTAATTAAAAAAATTAGGAACACCCCCTTCATCCGTCAACTAATGTTGGAGAGGAAATTCATCTGTGGAGTGTGTCTGTGACACTCTGGCAATTGTTTTAAATTTAGAACACCCTTTTGGCATCCGTCTTACTGTAGTAAGGGAAAAATTATTTTAATATATAGTCCCCAGATGGGACGTGTGAGATTTATAACTGAGACAAAAATTTTTACCTAGTTTTAACCCAGGACATACAAGCACTAATATGTCACTCCATGGCCCTGCTTTTATGCCCACTTTGGAGCCTTTTGCAGCCCTCTATCCCTTTCTATGACATTTGTACAGCCATTTTAGTACCCCAAAGTTCGGGTCCCCATTGACTTCAATAGGGGTTCGTTGTTCGGGGTCAAGTTCGGCACCCGAATCGAACTTTGAAACGAAGTTCGACTGAACCACTCCAGCCCAGACATCCAGCGGTCCGCACATCCCTATCAGCATCACCTGCTCCCAAGTTGTCCATAATAAAAATGCCCTAACAGGATTTTTCTCTATGCTTTGACTATACACCCTCCTCCTCTGATGTCATCATCTCCTCGTCACCCTAATCCGGTTCCCAGTTCCTGTCCAAAACACATTCATCATCATAAACCCTGACACTTTTCTCAGACTGTGATATGCCATAGACTTCTTGCCCCCCATGAATTCCATCTCTATATGTTCGCCAACAGCCACTACCACCATGGCTACAAGTGCGACTTCTACCACCACCACAGCTATACATTTTATGTACTCCAACTCCACCTGAACCTACTCCTCATGTCAGTCTAAGGCCCCTTTCACACGGGCGAGTTTTCCACGCGGGTGCAATGCGTGAGGTGAACGCATTGCACCCGCACTGAATCCGGACCCATTAATTTCTATGGGGCTGTTCACATAAGCGGTGATTTTCAGGCATCACTTGTGCGTTGCGTGAAAATCGCAGAGGATAGATTATCAGTTTAAACAAAGTGCAGAACCCCTTTAAAGACAAAAGGGCCATTTGTCTGAGTATGGTATTCCTAGAATAGGATACAGAAGTACAGCATTATACAGTACAACAGAGGTAGTTCATCCCTCCAACCTGGAGAAATAAGAGGGGGAAAGACTGATTGTCATTGAGGACGATTCCTTATGCAACTTCTGGGAACTAATATGAATCACTGTGAAAGCTGCCTTTATGTAAATTATTGTTGCATACCTTGATGATCTGTGGAACAGCTTCAGCAAAGTATTGGGAGTTTGTTAAAAGCTCTAGTCTCCCATATTCTATATCATCATTTCAACTACTACCACCATTTGCACCTAATGGTGCTGGCGTCGCGAACCAGGGGCCCAGCCGCAAAAGCACCTTACACCAATTACTATCAAGGGCACCTCAACCAACACCCGGCTGGTGTTCTCTGCAACCGAGAGTGCCCCGGAGGATTTCGTGCTGTCTTCCCATCCACTGCACTGCCGGCCCCAAGGGACAACTAAACTGTGAGTACTACTATCCTCGGCACCTTATCACTAGTATGCTCACGAGCGCATCCTCCATAGGGAGCCCCGGCATGCTGCATACATCCAGGCCCCTCTTAAACTCTTTTAGTGAATTCACCATCACCACCTCCTCAGGCAGAAAGTTCCATAGTCTCACTGCTCTTATCGTAAAGAATCCACTTCTATGTTTGTGTACAAACCTTTTTTCCTCCAGATGCAGAGGATGTCTCCTCATCATGGTCACAGTCCTGCAGGGGCAGATAGGCAATGTAACCCACCGGGAATATTCACGGTGGGCCGCCGCCATAACACATTGTGGCTGCGCATTATAATTAAAGCACAAGGACCCTACATTGCAGGCTGCTGGTGGCCCTGCTGTGCTGTCATTATCATACACATGATAATGACAGCACAGCAGAGCTTGCAATACAGAGGCTCTGCTGCACTGTCATTATAATAAGTGAGGTCAGGCACAGCAGCCCATCCGAGTTGTGATGAAAGTCTACAGTGTACTCTAAACTCTCACCAGGCCTTCTAATCCAGCACTACTGGACGGAGCGGGATGGAGAGAATCTGCAATTCACTGGAATGCCAGGCGAGTAGCGAGACTGCATGGCATTAGAAACAGAGGAAGGGAGTTGGTTACAGAGACACGTGCATCCAGATATGGGACTGGGAAATAGAGACCTGGGTAAGACAGGGCAGGAACTAGTGGGGACTCCTGAGTGATCCTTAGTAGTTTGATCACAGTATAGGAGGCTAGTAAACAAAACATGTAGAGGAAAGCAGTAATCCCAGTTTTCTATGTATAGAAGCGACTATATATTTATATGCAGACCCTATAGGTACAAACTAAGAAGACAGGTTGGCATTAGCAGGAGGTGCTCAAACCCACATGCAGTTGTGCATATATATAGGGGAGCAAATCCTGCACTTGTGGCCCGTTGCTAATGGCAATCCCCAGCAAAATGCATACGGTGGAGGATGCCCGCGACGAACCACAAGTACCACAATAGACATCCTACACAAGGTAACAAGTGCGGATGTCATAATTAATATAACAATATAACAAAACAATAACAAACACAGGTGCACTCTGCAGTCTGACTAAACCCTCAAACTGATTTTAAAATTGAGAGATTAGTCAACATGTCCTACGGTGTAGAACATGTCTAAGCCCGGGCACCACGCCAAGGTTTCTCAAGTAGCCCGGGACCTAACACTCTCCTACCTGAGCCGTATGGGCAATACCAAGTGCAGGATTTGCTCCCCTATATATATGCACAGCTGCATGTGGGTTTGAGCACCTCCTGCTAATGCCAACATGTCTTCTTAGTTTGTATATATAGATTCCTGGAGGTGTATAAACTCCAATTTAAATGTGCCTGCTTTCCATCTACAGGCCACATTTAGGTGCACCTGTGAGGCCTGGGACATATCAGCCAGTCTTGAGTGGGACTCGCAGACTCCTCCCTCCTCCCATTGCAAGCATGGCTACATGCTGGAGGTAACTGGTGAGCTGTTTGTGAGTCGGCCTTATGCTCCTGTAATTTGCACACTGGCTCCTGGTATTGCCCATACGGCTCAGGTAGGAGAGTGTTAGGTCCCGGGCTACTTGAGAAACCTTGGCGTGGTGCCCGGGCTTAGACATGTTCTACACCGTAGGACATGTTGACTAATCTCTCAATTTTAAAATCAGTTTGAGGGTTTAGTCAGACTGCAGAGTGCACCTGTGTTTGTTATTGTTTTGTTATATTGTTATATTAATTATGACATCCACACTTGTTACCTTGTGTAGGATGTCTATTGTGGTACTTGTGGTTCGCCGCGGGCATCCTCCACCGTATGCATTTTGCTGGGGATTGCCATTAGCAATGGGCCACAAGTGCAGGATTTGCTCCCCTATATATATGCACAACTGCATGTGGGTTTGAGCACCTCCGGCTAATGCCAACCTGTCTTCTTAGCTTGTATATATAGATTCCTGGAGGTGTATAAACTCCAATTTAAATGTGCCTGCTTTCCATCTACAGGCCACATTTAGGTGCACCTGTGAGGCCTGGGACATATCAGCCAGTCTTGAGTGGGACTCGCAGACTCCTCCCTCCTCCCATTGAAAGCATGGCTACATGCTGGAGGTAACTGGTGAGCTGTTTGTGAGTCGGCCTTATGCTCCTGTAATTTGCCCACTGGCTCCTGGTATTGCCCATACGGCTCAGGTAGGAGAGTGTTAGGTCCCGGGCTACTTGAGAAACCTTGGCGTGGTGCCCGGGCTTAGACATGTTCTACACCGTAGGACATGTTGACTAATCTCTCAATTTTAAAATCAGTTTGAGGGTTTAGTGAGACTGCAGAGTGCACTTGTGTTTGTTATTGTTTTGTTATATTGTTAGACCCTATAGGTAACACAGACTGGGTCCAGTACAGGACGCTGCTAATCCTAATAAGACACGACTGTCTGCGGACACTATGGGGCATATATATACTGGGTGAATTACTGAGGACACTATAGGAGCATTACAGAAGGCACTGTGGGGACATGTTTGATGCTGGCATTATAGGGGGCAGCATCAGGGCATTTTTAGTGGGGGCAGTATTATTACTGGGGGCACAATATGGACATAATTATTACTGGGAGCACAATCCAGGGGCATTTTTATTGCAGGAGGCACTATAGAGGGCATTATTAATACTGGAGCCACTACGGGGCAGTATTATTACTGAGTTCATTATAGAGGCAATATTAACCACCTCAGCCCCTATAGCTTAAACACCCTTAATGACCAGGCCACTTTTTACACTTCTGACCTACACTACTTTCACCGTTTATTGCTCGGTCATGCAACTTACCACCCAAATGAATTTTACCTCCTCTTCTTCTCACTAACAGAGCTTTCATTTGGTGGTATTTCATTGCTGCTGACATTTTTACTTTTTTTGTTATTAATCGAAATTTAACAATTTTTTTGCAAAAAAATGACATTTTTCCCTTTCAGTTGTAAAATTTTGCTTTAAAAAAAAAACGATATTCATATATAAATTTTTCTCTAAATTTATTGTTCTACATGTCTTTGATAAAAAAAAAATGTTTGGGTAAAAAAAAAATGGTTTGGGTAAAAGTTATAGCGTTTACAAACTATGGTACAAAAATGTGAATTTCCGCTTTTTGAAGCAGCTCTGACTTTCTGAGCACCTGTCATGTTTCCTGAGGTTCTACAATGCCCAGACAGTACAAACACCCCACAAATGACCCCATTTTGGAAAGTAGACACCCTAAGGTATTCGCTTGGGCATAGTGAGTTCATAGAACTTTTTATTTTTTGTCACAAGTTAGTGGAAAATGATGATTTTTTTTTATTTTTATTTTTTTCTTACAAAGTCTCATATTCCACTAACTTGTGACAAAAAATAAAAACTTCTATGAACTCACTATGCCCATCAGCGAATACCTTGGGGTGGCTTCTTTCCAAAATGGGGTCACTTGTGGGGTAGTTATACTGCCGTGGCATTCTAGGGGCCCAAATGTGTGGTAAATAGTTTGAAATCAAAATGTGTAAAAAATGACCGGTGAAATCCAAAAGGTGCTCTTTGGAATGTGGGCCCCTTTGCCCACCTAGGCTGCAAAAAAGTGTCACACATCTGGTATCTCCGTACTCAGGAGAAGTTGGGCAATGTGTTTTGGGGTGTCATTTTACATATACCCATGCTGGGTGAGAGAAATATCTTGGTCAAATGCCAACTTTGTATAAAAAAAATGGGAAAAGTTGTCTTTTGCCAAGATATTTCTCTCACCCAGCATGGGTATATGTAAAATGACACCCCAAAACACATTGCCCAACTTCTCCTGAGTACGGAGATACCAGATGTGTGACACTTTTTTGCAGCCTAGGTGGGCAAAGGGGCCCACATTCCAAAGAGCACCTTTCGGATTTCACCGGCCATTTTTTACAGATTTTGATTTCAAACTAGTTACCACACATTTGGGCCCCTAGAATGCCAGGGCAGTATAACTACCCAACAAGTGACCCCATTTTGGAAAGAAGACACCCCAAGGTATTCCGTGAGGGGCATGGAGAGTTCCTAGAATTTTATATTTTTTGTCACAAGTTAGCAGAAAATGATGATTTTTTTATTATTTTTTTTTTGTTACAAAGTCTCATATTCCAGTAACTTGTGACAAAAAATAAAAACTTCTATGAACTCACTATGCCCATCAGCGAATACCTTGGGGTGTCTTCTTTTCAAAATGGGGTCACTTGTGGGGTAGTTATACTGCCGTGGCATTCTAGGGGCCCAAATGTGTGGTAAGTAGTTTGAAATCAAAATCTGTAAAAAATGGCCGGCTAAATCCGAAAGGTGCTCTTTGGAATGTGGGCCCCTTTGCCCACCTAGGCTGCAAAAAAGTGTCACACATGTGGTATCGCTGTACTCAGGAGAAGTTGGGCAATGTGTTTTGGGGTGTCATTTTACATATACCCATGCTGGGTGAGAGAAATATCTTGGCAAAAGACAACTTTTCCCATTTTTTTTATACAAAGTTGGCATTTGACCAAGATATTTATCTCACCCAGCATGGGTATATGTAAAATGACACCCCAAAACACATTGCCCAACTTCTCCTGAGTACGGAGATACCAGATGTGTGACACTTTTTTGCAGCCTAGGTGGGCAAAGGGGCCCACATTCCAAAGAGCACCTTTCGGATTTCACCGGCCATTTTTTACAGATTTTGATTTCAAACTACTTACCACACATTTGGGCCCTTCGAATGCCAGGGCAGTATAACTACCCAACAAGTGACCCAATTTTGGAAAGAAGACACCCCAAGGTATTCGCTGATGGGCATAGTGAGTTCATAGAAGTTTTTATTTTTTGTCACAAGTTAGTGGAATATGAGACTTTGTAAGAAAAAAATAAAAAAAGAAAAAAATCATAATTTTCCGCTAACTTGTGACAAAAAATATAAAATTCTAGGAACTCTCCATGCCCCTCACGGAATACCTTGGGGTGTCTTCTTTCCAAAATGGGGTCACTTGTGGGGTAGTTATACTGCCCTGGCATTTTCCAGGGGCCCTAATGTGTGGTAAGTAGGTAAATGACCTGTGAAATCCTAAAGGTGTTTTTTGGAATGTGGGCCCCTTTGCCCACCTAGGCTGCAAAAAAGTGTCACACATGTGGTATCGCCGTATTCAGGAGAAGTTGGGCAATGTGTTTTGGGGTGTCTTTTTACATATACTCATGCTGGGTGAGAGAAATATCTCGGCAAAAGACAACTTTTCCCATTTTTATACAAAGTTGGCATTTGACCAAGATATTTATCTCACCCAGCATGGGTATATGTAAAATGACACCCCAAAACACATTGCCCAACTTCTCCTGAGTACGGCAATACCAGATGTGTGACACTTTTTTGCAGCCTAGATGCGCAAAGGGGCCCACATTCCTTTTATGAGGGCATTTTTAGACATTTGGATCCCAGACTTCTTCTCACGCTTTAGGGCCCCTAAAATGCCAGGGCAGTATAAATACCCCACATGTGACCCCATTTTGGAAAGAAGACACCCCAAGGTATTCAATGAGGGGCATGGCGAGTTCATAGAATTTATTTTTTTTTAGCACAAGTTAGCGGAAATTGATATATTATTTTTTTTTCTCACAAAGTCTCCCTTTCCGCTAACTTGGGACACAAATTTCAATCTTTCATGGACTCAATATGCCCCTCACGGAATACCTGGGGGTGTCTTCTTTCCGAAATGGGATCACATGTGGGGTATTTATACTGCCCTGGCATTCTAGGGGCCCTAAAGCGTGAGAAGAAGTCTGGAATATAAATGTCCAAAAATTTTACGCATTTGGATTCCGTGAGGGGTATGGTGAGTTCATGTGAGATTTTATTTTTTGACACAAGTTAGTGGAATATGAGACTTTGTAAGAAAAAAAAAAATATTTCCGCTAACTTGGGCCAAAAAAATGTCTGAATGGAGGCTTACAGGGGAGTGATCAATGACAGGGGGGTGATCAATGACAGGGGGGTGATCAGGGAGTCTATATGGGGTGATCACCCCCGTCATTGATCACCCCCCTGTAAGGCTCCATTCAGACGTCCGCATGATTTTTACGGATCCGATCCATGTATCAGTAGATCTGTAAAAATCATGCGGACGTCTGAATGGAGCCTTACAGGGGAGTGATCAATGACAGGGGGGTGATCAATGACAGGGGGGTGATCAGGGAGTCTATATGGGGTGATCACCCCCCTTTAAGGCTCCATTCAGACGTCCGCATGATTTTTACGGATCCGATCCATGTATCAGTGGATCCGTAAAAATCATGCGGACGTCTGAATAGAGCCTTACAGGGGAGTGATCAATGACAGGGGGGTGATCAATGACAGGGGGGTGATCAGGGAGTCTATATGGGGTGATCACCCCCGTCATTGATCACCTCCCTGTAAGGCTCCATTCAGACGTCCGCATGATTTTTACGGATCCGATCCATGTATCAGTGGATCCGTAAAAATCATGCGGACGTCTGAATGGAGCCTTACAGGGGAGTGATCAATGAAAGGGGGGTGATCAATGACAGGGGGGTGATCAGGGAGTCTATATGGGGTGATCAGGGGTGATCAGTGGTTCATAAGGGGTTAATAAGTGACAGGGGGGTGTAGTGGTGTTTGGTGCTACTTTACTGAGCTACCTGTGTCCTCTGGTGGTCGATCCAAGCAAAAGGGACCACCAGAGGACCAGGTAGCAGGTATATTAGACGCTGTTATCAAAACAGCGTCTAATATACCTGTTAGAGGTTAAAAAAATCGCATCTCCAGCCTGCCAGCGAACGATCGCCGCTGGCAGGCTGGAGATCCACTCTCTTACCTTCCGATCCTGTGAACGCGCGCGCCTGTGTGCGCGCGTTCACAGGAAATCTCGCGTCTCGCGAGATGACGCATATATGCGTGACTCTGCGCCAGGCTGCCCCCTCCGGAACGCGATCCTGCGTTAGGCGGTCCGGAGGCGGTTAAAGCGGGCATGTTAGCTGCAGTATTATTAGTGGGGGCACTATTTTTACTGCAGTACATTGAGGCATCAGGGGCAGTATTGGGGATATCAGCGGGATGATACTGTTGGGACACAAGGATGGGGTGTTAGTGTTTAAAAGGTGGGGCGGATGATAGAAAATTGAGGAATCTAAGATTTCTGTGATTTAAACTCTGCAGAGATGAGATGTCATCATGATGCTCTTGACGGAATGGAGGAGAAATCACTGGATGAAACAGGTATGTAGTGCTGTAATCTTCTGTATGGCAGGCAGTATGCCGCTGCTGTGGCCTCTGTCTCACCCTCCAGCCCCCTTCTTTATATCTTAGAGACAATTGGAAGAGGAGTGCAGGACACACCAGCTGTAGCCACCACAGAGGTGCAGCTTCTGGGAAGTTAATGTGTGCTCCTGGAGCATTATTTTGTACTGCACGGTGGTATTTGGTATGTAGTATTGCTAGCCCGCCCTACTTGTGTTGGCCATGCCTTCTGTCAGCTTGGATCCGTCTACAACCTGGGGCCACTTTTAGCAATTTTTTCCAGGGCCACTTTAAGTTCCCGGTCCGCCCCTGCAGTCCTGGGTATAAATATATTATGGGAGAGATCTCTGTACTGTGCTCTGATATATTTATACATAGTTATTAGATCTCCCCTCAGTCGTCTTTTTTCTAAAGTGAATAACCCTAATTTTGGCAATCTTTAAGTGGTACTGTAGTCAACCCATTTAATTTAATACCTTAGTTATCCTCCTCTGAACCTCTCTAGCCCTGCTATGTCTGTGCTAGTGAACTGGTGCCCAAAAGTGTACAGAAAACTACATGTGTTGTCTCACTAATGATATATCAGAACTATGTTCTTGTCCCGTGCATCTATGCCCCTTTTGATGTACCCCATAATTTTATTGGCCTTGGCAGCAGCTGCCTGACACTGGTTGCTACAGTTAAAGGGGTTCTCTGGGCTTTTAATATTGCCCGTGATCCCCGCTGATCAGCTGTTTGAAGAGGAGACTGTTTACCTTCTAGCCGTCGCCTCTGCAGTGGTGAGCAGGTGTAATTACACCTAACCGTCCCATTCATTTCAATGGGACGGATCGCTCCCATACAAGTGTATGGGAACGATCCGTCCCATTGAAATGAATGGGATGGTTAGGTGTAAATAGTGAAGAGGAGGCAGCGCTGGCACGGCGCGCGCCTCCTCTTCAAACAGCTGATCGGCGGGGGTGCCGGGTGTCGGACCCCCACCGATCTGATATTGATGACCTATCCTAAGGATAGTTCATCAATATTAAAAGCCCGGAGAACCCCTTTAAGTTAACTAAAATTCCTAAGTCCTTTTCCATATCAGTTTTACTGCGTTCACATCACATTTTTGCCCGACTTAGAATATATATGTTGGAGAAAAAAAGGATACACTACACTTTTTCATCCTGCAGAGTCAGGCAAAAAAGTATATGTTAATGTATACTTTTTATTACTATGGAAATCAATGGTGAAGGATACATCTGTCTAAGTGCTCTTTCACACCTGCGTTCTTGTCTTCCGGCATAGAGTTCCGTCGTCGGGGCTCTATGCCGGAAGAATCCTGATCAGGATTATCCTAATGCATTCTGAATGGAGAGAAATCCGTTCAGGATGCATCAGGATGCATCAGGATGTCTTCAGTTCCGGAACGGAACGTTTTTTGGCCGGAGAAAATACCGCAGCATGCTGCGCTTTTTGCTCCGGCCAAAAATCCGGAACACTTGCCGCAAGGCCGGATCCGGAATTAATGCCCATTGAAAGGCATTGATCCGGATCCGGCCTTAAGCTAAACGTCGTTTCGGCGCATTGCCGGAGCCGACATTTAGCTTTTTCAGAGTGGTTACCATGGCTGCCGGGACGCTAAAGTCCTGGCAGCCATGGTAAAGTGTAGTGGGGAGCGGGGGAGCGGTATACTTACAGTCCGTGCGGCTCCCGGGGCGCTCCAGAGTGACGTCAGGGCGCCCCAAGCGCATGGATCATGTGATCACATGGATCACGTCATCCATGCGCATGGGGCGCTCTGACGTCATTCTGGAGCGCCCCGGGAGCCGCACGGACTGTAAGTATACCGCTCCCCCGCTCCTACTATGGCAACCAGGACTTTAATAGCGTCCTGGGTGCCATAGTAACACTGAACGCATTTGGAAGACGGTTCCGTCTTCAAATGCTTTCAGTACACTTGCGTTTTTCCGGATCCGGCGTGTAATTCCGGCAAGTGGAGTACACGCCGGATCCGGACAACGCAAGTGTGAAAGAGGCCTTAGGCATCTGTTTAAATAATATGGTTTTTGTATCTAGTAAATGTAAGACAAAAAATGTGATGTGAAACGGCCTTCATATGTACTGGTGGCATATTTTCCCATCCAATGTGCATAACCTTACATTTGTCAGTGTTAAACCTCATCTGCCACTTATCTGCCCAAGCCTCCAATCTATCCAGATCCCTCTGTAGTAGTATACTGTCCTCTTCAGTGTTAATTACTTTACACTGTTTAATATTGATGCAGCACAATACCTCAGATTGCTGAGCAAGATAATTATTTATTTATTTCATTTTAACAATTTTTTGGAAGAAAAAATCTCACTTGGACAGAGTCCAGTATAATTGCTGTATAACTGTGGCACAGAACAATACATAGTTCCCTACAGTATACAGTTGGTAACTGTGATGCACACTACTACGTCAGGTACACTAATCTTTGATTAACCTCTTAGTGACCACCAATAACTCTTTTTACAGCAGTCACTAACGGGCCTTAGGCTGGGCCGCAGCCTTTTTATGTCTGGAGCTGGAGCTTGGCTCTGATCTAACAGCCCAGACAGTCAGGAGCGCCAATCCGGGCTATTTAACCCCTTACATGCTCTTGGCAAATGGCGCCCCTGCATGTACGGTAAGCTGTTACAGAGGTAGTGGACTTCTGTCTCCCATTAGCACCCCGCAAATGAGATCATGGGGTTTCATTGCCAATGCAGGCAGGCCGGGGGCCTTGAGTAGGCTCCAGGCCAGCCTCCAGCATTTCCCAGCAGCAAAAAAAAAAAAATGCAACAATTACTTCTTTTTTTAACCCAAAATGAAATGATACCAATAAAACTACAAGTCCTCCTGCAGCACTCAAGCTCTCACATAGCTCTGTAGAAAGAAAAAAAAAAGGTTATGGGTCTTGGGATGTGGTAATACAAAAACATTTTTGGGGTCATTTACAATCAGAAATACGCCTATATTAAGCGTATTTCTGGCACAGATTGCAGCACAAAGGTTATTTGCGCCACAATCTGCGACTTTTCCACGCTCACGCCAGGTCTAAAAAAGTAGGCATGGCGTGGGTGGGGAAGGGGACAGGCTGGTAGGCCCGTCTCATTCATCTTTTTTACGCCTGTTTAATAAATTACCCTCTTTCTTCTTTTAAAAAAAGGGCTTTTATTGTGCAATGTGCATAATTAGTAAAACATAAAAAAACTATATGTATTTGGTATCGCTGTAATCATACTGACCGAGAATAAAGTTATAGTGTTATTTATGCCAAAAAAATTATAAAAGTTAATCAGTAAGTTATGTGTTCCACAAAATGGCACCAACTAGACGCCCCTAGTTTTTAGAGGAGGACAATAAGAAAAAAATATTTTTTATTAGACCTCAGGTCAGAGCAATGAGACCCCCAATGTTAATCAGACCTCAGATCACAGCTCCAATCAGATCTCCAATGCTAATAAAACCCCAATAAGACCTCAGATCAGACCCAAAAGTGAATGACTGCCAATCAGACCTCAAATATGAGCCCCAAAATAAATAAGACCCCATTCAGACCTCAGATCAGACCCCCAGTCTCAAATCAGCCCCTCATGCCTCATTTGATCAGCCCCCAGTCTCATATTAGCCCCATTGCCTCTTTATCAGCCCCAATTGCCTCTTGATCAGCCCCCATTGCCTCTTGATCAGCCCCCATTGCCTTTTTATCAGCCCCCATTGCCTCAGATGACAAAATAAAAAACCCACCTCTCCTGCTCCCGGACGCTGCCACGTCTCATCTACATCGTGAACCTCTTCATCTGGCTGTGCTGTGAACCTGCGCGCACAGCATGAGGTCACAGAGCGCCCTCACGCTGTGCATAGCCTTCACAGCCGAGGACCAGGAAGCGGTGAGTACAGGGCCTTCACCGCTTCCCGGTTCTCCGATACTAATGAGCGCTGCCATAATGGAAGTACTCATTAGTATTCACCCCATAAGACGCAGGGGCATTTCCCCCCACGTTGGGGGGAAAAAACTGGGACTTATGGGGTGAAAAATATGGTATTTCTCGGTGAAACAATTAATCTATCTAGCTATTGTCTTCTCCTCACTGTGAAAGAACCCCTCTCACACTAAACCAACTGTACTTTGTGTTTTAAGATATTTCCTCTATCAGATGTCCTATCCTAAAGTATAATCATTCCAGGTTTTGGCTGTGATGTTATATAATGCCTATAATACGTCCACTGACCCTCATGACTGGCTGAGAATAACTGCAAGGCATTATGGGTAAAATGGCAGATGCTATTTTGAATAATTTGTGCAGGATAAATAATAAAAACTTTGGATTTGGTAAAAATCATAGTAGTTTTTGAGAAATTTTTAATGAATTCAATTAGGGCAGAATCAATTCATTCATCTCTACCTGTGGCTTATTGTTGTGTTAAGTGTTGAGCGGCATACTTGAGAAATTTATTTTTTAGGTTTTCTTTGGGTGACTCTTGCATTATAGATGTTTATGTAAGTATTATCTCAGGGTGTCTTGGTTGTAACATGCCTTAAAAAACTTTGATGGTTTTATATGTGACTATGGATATGTGCTGGATACAGCTTTTTTACTCACTTGGCTTCTACCTGCTGTCAATGAGGGATTTACTGGTAATTCTGTGCACTGCCCAACATTCAGATTGTGAGCCTGAACATTATTACCATATGATGAGCAACTTTTTTCTTTTATTTGAAAGCATTGCTACTCCAGTACTCCTGTGATAGACAAATGTTTCAACTAGACCTTGGTAGTGGAGCAGAGATTTATTCCTTCTAATGTGGTTTTCTGGGATTTGAAAAAATGGTCTGCGTTTTTTTTCAAAAACAGTGTCACTCTTGTTCATGTTTTTTTTTTCTTCTGGAATGCCATTGATGGGAATAGGCTGCAAGATCATAATCCAAAATCCAAGGACAAGAGTGGCACTGTTTCAGGAAAAAGACGACCCTTTATTCCACCTTTTAAACTTCCATTTCATAATGGCGTGTCGTACAGTGTATACTGGATGGAGGAAGTGATTTAGCCTTCTCCTGCTTTGTAAAACTTAATGACCTTTATTTTTAGAATCTCTGCCACTTGCTTGGAGGAGTCATTGGCTCTTGAGTCTACGCACAACACCCTCAATGGCTTTGAGGATCATATAATTTATTATATTCTAAAATTGTCTACACCACATTTGGATTTAGGACTTAAAACAGAACCAACAGACAATTCAAAAATAAAACTATTGGGTCAACTGAAACGCAACTATAACAGTGAAGATGCCTATTTTCTTTGCATATGCTGGTTTTATTACAATCCTTTCTGCTTATGTTATCGTTATTTGTCAGGGACAAAACTATTGCTATCCCTTGTTATGTTGGAAGTGAACCGAGCCTAGTAATATGTTTCTCATAAACCCTGGACCAAGAGCATGGTCCTGAAATTACTGTACATAAAAAAATATTTTTTAGAGGTAAAGTAGCTATTTCTGCTTTCTGGATCTGTAGACATATAGCTTCATGCTCTTTGCAGAGCCGTCTTTGCCGCAGGGCAAAAGGGGCAGCTGCCCCGGGCCCAGTTGCTCCTGGGGGCACAAGGGAGCTCCGTTTCCAGAGTTCCGACTCGCGACTCCCATTCACTGACTGTCTATGCAGCAGCGCAGCGCAGCAGTCTTCAGAACAACTTGAACTTACAAGCGCTGCTGCCTGCTTAGCAAGCACGTCGGCGCCCGTCACGTGGTAAAAGGGGGTGTGTGACTCACTGCAGCCTGGTGACTGACTAAGTCCCCGCCTCCGGTCCGGAGCTAAAGGGATTGGGTGGTGAGTCACAGCCTCACGTGAACAGACAACCAGACCAGTGACTCACTCACCTAATAGTACCTTAAGTTACACAGCCAGAGCTGCCACTGCCGCGCCAGGAGGGGAGGAGGTAAGATAAAGCAAAAAGCAGTGGCCCTGCATATATATTGACTTTATTTTATATTAGAAACCGGTCAGGTCACCGAATCCGAATTAATAATTGCCATTCATAAATTAGTGGGGGATTATTATAGAGACATAAGGGGTTGGGTTGGGTTCTTCTCTCGGTCTGCTGCTGAACTGTGGCCTGGGGCCCACCACCAGCCACATTTACTAATCTTTGCTCAGAGGGGGGGCCCTCATGGTGTGGACTGGACTGGTCATTTTCACTAAGGAATATAGTTTAATCATCTATGTGCAAAAGAGAAAAAAAGAGGTGGCCGGTGGTGGCTCCAGGCCACAGTTCGGCCCCTTTCACACGGGCGAGTATTCCGCGCGGATGCGATGCGTGAGGTGAACGCATTGCACCCGCACTGAATACCGACCCATTCATTTCTATGGGGCTGTTCACATGAGCGGTGATTTTCACGCATCACTTGTGCGTTGCGTGAAAATCGCAGCATGTGCTATTTGCATTTTGCGCTATTTGCGCAGCATGCGTTTTTCACGTAACGCAGGCCCCATAGAAATAAATGGGGTTGCGTGAAAATCGCAAGCATCCGCAAGCAAGTGCGCATGCGGTGCGATTTTCACGCATGGTTGCTAGGTGACAGTCTATTCACTGTATTATTTTCCCTTGTAACATGGTTATAAGGGAAAATAATAGCATTCTGAATACAGAATGCATAGTACAATAGCGCTGGAGGGGTTAAAAAAAATAAAAAAATTAACTCACCTTCTCCTCTTGTTCGCGTAGTTCCCGGTCTCTTCGTTACTTCTTTAATGATGAACTACCGGCTAGGACCTGTGGTGACGTCAGATCACATGCTCCAATCACATGGTCCATCACCACGGTGATGGACCATGTGATTGGAGCATGTGATCTGACGTCACCACAGGTCCTTTAGCCCACAGCTCATCATTAAAGAAGTAAAGAAGAGACCGGGAACTACGTGAACAAGAGGAGAAGGTGAGTTAATTTTTATTTTTTTTTTTAACCCTCAATTGATCACCTACTAAGCATTCTGTATTCAGAATGCTATTATTTTCCCTTATAACCATGTTATAAGGGAAAATAATAACATCTACACAACACCTAACCCAAGCCCGAACTTCTGTGAAGAAGTTCGGGTTTGGGTACCAAACATGCGTCAGTAGTGGCATGTGACACGTGTCAATAATAATGTGTCTGCTGGCCTGCAGCCTGGTAAAGGCCTGTGTCATGTCATGTGTGATGTGCATCCCATTTATGCCATACAAACATGTGCAGATACTGGTCCTGTACTCCTGTGAGGCTGCAAGGCAGGGGTGTGGTGTGGACCACTCCTGAGACTGCATGTGCTTAGGCCTCATGCACACGGCCGTTGTTTGGGTCCGCATCCGTTGCTCCGTTCCGTGGCCCCGCCAAAAAAATAGAACATGTCCTATTCTTATCCGCTTTGCGGACAAGAATAGGCATGTCTACAATGGGCCGTTTTTTGAGCCAGGGCCGTTTTTTGCGGATCCGCGGTTTACTCTACGAGGTGTGTGGATTATTATTTTTTTGTGTGTGCTGTGTTGGAGGGCGTGATTGTGTGTGAAGGCGGGATCCAGGGGGCCCAAGTAAATTCTTGCTCAGGGTCCAATAGATATTAAAGACGGCCCTGGCTCTTTGTATAGACGAACTCAACTCGTTCACTATTTTGCCACACTATGCTGTAGAAATGTACCTACAGTGTCTAAATGCAAACTTACACTAGCCAGTCTAGAAATATGACAGATTTATCATCGGGGCTGCAGCTGGATAATAAATCTGGTGCAGTTTTAGGTTGTCTTGTCTAAAATTTTACCACCTATTAGTTGGCTTACTTTGTGTCAAAATCATGAGCCTAAGTTTTAGCAAATATTAAGCCCCAGTGTACAATTCAGAAAGAGCAGAGATTTAAATGGATAAATTACAAGTTTTACAGTATTTTTCCCCACAAAACTATAAATCATTCTCGTGGCGGACTGGGAACTTAACCACCTCCGGACCGCCTAACGCAGATTCGCGTTCCGGAGGTGGCAGCCCTGCGCAGAGTCACGCATATACGCGTCATCTCGCGCGAGCCGAGACTTCCTGTGAACGCGCGCACACAGGCGCGCGCGCTCACAGGAACGGAAGGTAAGAGAGTTGATCTCCAGCCTGCCAGCGGCGATCGTTCGCTGGCAGGCTGGAGATGTGTTTTTTTTAACCCCTAACAGGTATATTAGACGCTGTTTTGATAACAGCATCTAATATACCTGCTACCTGGTCCTCTGGTGGTCCCCTTTGTTTGGATCGACCACCAGAGGACACAGGTAGCTCAGTAAAGTAGCACCAAGCACCACTACACTACACTACACCCCCCTCCGTCACTTATTAACCCCTTATTAGCCCCTGATCACCCCATATAGACTCCCTGATCACCCCCCTGTCATTGATCAACCCCCTGTAAAGCTCCATTCAGACGTCCGCATGATTTTTATGGATCCACTGATAGATGGATCGGATCCGCAAAACGCATCCGGACGTCTGAATGAAGCCTTACAGGGGCGTGATCAATGACTGTGGTGATCACCCCATATAGACTCCCTGATCACCCCCCTGTCATTGATTACCCCCCTGTCATTGATTACCCCCCTGTAAAGCTCCATTCAGACGTCCGCACGATTTTTACGGATCCACTGATAGATGGATCGGATCCGCAAAACGCATCCGGACGTCTGAATGAAGCCTTACAGGGGCATGATCAATGACTGTGGTTATCACCCCATATAGACTCCCTGATCACCCCCCTGTCATTGATTACACCCCTGTCATTGATCAACCCCCTGTAAAGCTCCATTCAGATGTCCGCATGATTTTTACGGATCCACTGATAGATGGATCGGATCCGCAAAACGCATCCGGACGTCTGAATGAAGCCTTACAGGGGCATGATCAATGACTGTGGTTATCACCCCATATAGACTCCCTGATCACCCCCCTGTCATTGATTACCCCCCTGTAAAGCTCCATTCAGATGTCCGCATGATTTTTACGGATGCACTGATAGATGGATCGGATCCGCAAAACGCATACGGACGTCTGAATGAAGCCTTACATGGGCGTGATCAATGACTGTGGTTATCACCCCATATAGACTCCCTGATCACCCCCCTGTCATTGATTACACCCCTGTCATTGATCAACCCCCTGTAAAGCTCCATTCAGATGTCCGCATGATTTTTACGGATCCACTGATAGATGGATCGGATCCGCAAAACACATACAGGCGTCTCCCTGGAGCCTTCCAGGGGGGGTGATCAATGACTGTGGTGATCACCCCATATAGACACCCTGATCACCCCCCTGTCATTGATCACCACCCCTGTCATTGATCACCCCCCCTGTCATTGATCACCCCTCTGTAAGGCTCCATTCAGACATTTTTTTGGCCCAAGTTATTTTTTTTTTTCTTACAAAGTCTCATATTCCACTAACTTGTGTCAAAAAATAAAATCTCACATGAACTCACCATACCCCTCACGGAATCCAAATGCGTAAAATTTTTTAGACATTTATATTCCAGACTTCTTCTCACGCTTTAGGGCCCCTAGAATGCCAGGGTAGTATAAATACCCCACATGTGACCCCATTTCGGAAAGAAGACACCCCCAGGTATTCCGTGAGGGGCATATTGAGTCCATGAAAGATAAAAAATTTTGTCCCAAGTTAGCGGAACGGGAGACTTTGTGAGAAAAAAATTAAAAATATCAATTTCCGCTAACTTGTGCCAAAAAAAAAAAATTTCTATGAACTCGCCATGCCCCTCATTGAATACCTTGGGGTGTCTTCTTTCCAAAATGGGGTCACATGTGGGGTATTTATACTGCCCTGGCATTCTAGGTGCCCCAAAGCGTGAGAAGAAGTCTGGTATCCAAATGTCTAAAAATGCCCTCCTAAAAGGACTTTGGGCACCTTTGCGCATCTAGGCTGCAAAAAAGTGTCACACATCTGGTATCGCCGTACTCAGGAGAAGTTGGGGAATGTGTTTTGGGGTGTCATTTTACATATACCCATGCTGGGTGAGAGAAATATCTTGGTCAAATGCCAACTTTGTATAAAAAAATGGGAAAAGTTGTCTTTTGCCAAGATATTTCTCTCACCCAGCAAGGGTATATGTAAAATGACACCCCAAAACACATTCCCCAACTTCTCCTGAATACGGCGATACCACATGTGTGACACTTTTTTGCAGCCTAGGTGGGCAAAGGGGCCCATATTCCAAAGAGCACCTTTAGGATTTCACAGGTCATTTACCTACTTACCACACATTAGGGCCCCTGGAAAATGCTAGGGCAGTATAACTGCCCCACAAGTGACCCCATTTTGGAAAGAAGACACCCCAAGGTATTCTGTGAGGGGCATGGCGAGTTCCTAGAATTTTTTATTTTTTGTCACAAGTTAGTGGAAAATGCTGATTTTTTTTTTATTTTATTTTTTCATACAAAGTCTCATATTCCACTAACTTGTGACAAAAAATAAAAACTTCCATGAACTCACTATGCCCATCAGCGAATACCTTGGGGTCTCTTCTTTCCAAAATGGGGTCACTTGTGGAGTAGTTATACTGCCCTGGCATTCTAGGGGCCCAAATGTGTGGTAAGGAGTTTGAAATCAAATTCTGTAAAAAATGACCAGTGAAATCCGAAAGGTGCTCTTTGGAATATGGGCCCCTTTGCCCACCTAGGCTGCAAAAAAGTGTCACACATCTGGTATCTCCGTACTCAGGAGAAGTTGGGGAATGTGTTTTGGGGTGTCATTTTACATATACCCATGCTGGGTGAGAGAAATATCTTGGCAAAAGACAACTTTTCCCATTTTTTTTATACAAAGTTGGCATTTGACCAAGATATTTATCTCACCCAGCATGGGTATATGTAAAAAGACACCCCAAAACACATTCCTCAACTTCTCCTGAATACAGAGATACCAGATGTGTGACACTTTTTTGCAGCCTAGGTGGGCAAAGGGGCCCATATTCCAAAGAGCACCTTTCGGATTTCACAGGTCATTTTTTACAGAATTTGATTTCAAACTCCTTACCACACATTTTGGCCCCTAGAATGCCAGGGCAGTATAACTACCCCACAAGTGACCCCATTTTGGAAAGAAGAGACCCCAAGGTATTTCGTGATGGGCATAGTGAGTTCATAGAAGTTTTTATTTTTTGTCACAAGTTAGTGGAATATGAGACTTTGTAAGAAAAAAAAATAATAAAATCATCATTTTCCGCTAACTTGTGACAAAAAATAAAAAGTTCTATGAACTCACTATGCCCATCAGCGAATACCTTAGGGTGTGTACTTTCCGAAATGGGGTCATTTGTGGGGTGTTTGTACTGTCTGGCCATTGTAGAAACTCAGGAAACATGACAGGTGCTCAGAAAGTCAGAGCTGCTTCAAAAAGCGGAAATTCACATTTTTGTACCATAGTTTGTAAACGCTATAACTTTTACCCAAAGCATTTTTTTTTTTTACCCAAACATTTTTTTTTTATCAAAGACATGTAGAACAATAAATTTAGAGCAAAATTTATATATGGATCTTGTTTTTTTTGCAAAATTTTACAACTGAAAGTGAAAAATGTCATTTTTTTGCAAAAAAATCGTTAAATTTCAATTAATAACAAAAAAAGTAAAAATGTCAGCAGCAATGAAATACCACCAAATGAAAGCTCTATTAGTGAGAAGAAAAGGAGGTAAAATTAATTTGGGTGGTAAGTTGCATGACCGAGCAATAAACGGTGAAAGTAGTGTAGGTCAGAAGTGTAAAAAGTGGCCTGGTCTTTCAGGGTGTTTAAGCACTGGGGGCTGAGGTGGTTAAAGTGGCCCTGGAAAAAAAATCTAAAAGGGGACTCATGTTGTTGGAGTGTCTAAATTGACAAGAGGTAGGGCAACATAAGTATATACCATAGTGCGGCACAATATATTGCACCAAAAGCTGTCCCTCTGTGTTAACCGTCAGTATCTGTAGCTGCAATTTTCTGTTCTCCTCATCTGGTTGTCTCTGTTTAAGATATGGAGAAGGGGGCTTAGGAGGTTTGATGCGGGACATAGGACATGTGTGGTCACTGGCTGGATACAGGAGTACCTGATTCTCACAGCGTTAATTACCACTGAGAGCTCATTATGTTCCCCGCCAGTGGCAGAGAGGAGGTCTTGGGCGGCCCCCTGGGCATCTGCCCACCAGGAAATTTTCCTGTAAGGTCTATGACAAATCCGTCCCTGATCATTCTGCTCAGCTCCTCCTGCTCTATAAGAGGCTGCCTAAAGACTGTACTGCATTTCATTGTGACAGGTTATTAGAAAAATAAGTTATCATCATCAGTTAATCCCCTGCCATTTTCAATGTCACTGCTCAATTCACTTCACGTATATGATGAAATGATGAGGTCATAAATCTATGTCAGTGCTGCAGCCAATGCCGGGCCTCAGTGCTATACAGCATGCAACTGCTGGGACAGGGAAGATCAGAGTCATGGCCTTGGAAGGTTTGACTGGTGAGTATAGCTTTGTTTTTGTTTTTTATTTCATCACAGTTGCTTTGGGCCCCTTTTGAAATAATTCGGAAAACCCTTTTAAGGTTTAGCTTCACTGACACGGAACATAACCACATGCGAATCAATACATTTTACACGACTAAGCATGTTTGTGAGAAGACTTCCACAACTGCCTGGATTTACGGTATCCTTTCACATCACTGTAGACTATAAGGCTACAAAAAGTGAAATCTATGAGAAGGAACTTGGCAGTAATATTTGCATCTGCACCGTGACCGTCACTCATGGCATATCACTACACTTAACAAGCACATTTTTTGAGAATATCACATAGGCAACCAAAAACGCCATTTAATCAGAGTCTGGTACTTGATGCAGAGGGAAGCAATGTTGACAAATTCATTAAAAGAGTCGGAAGTGAAATTGAATAAGCTCCTTGGGAAAAAGGCATACGTATAATTAAAGGATTCTGAAGATTAAGGTATTCTCATAAGCACTTTACATTCAAATGAAAACCCACACAGAAGTCTTCATCGTAGATATGTAATTTGTAGTTTAGGGATAGAAATTAGACTTTTTTGCAAAACAGCAACAAAAGAGTTAAAGTGTAAAGCGACGCCCCCCTCACACAGCCACTTTCAGAACAATGACAGTCTATGGGTGTATTTACACGTGGTTTTTTTTTACGCATTAGCAATAGCTTTCACTAGGCCAGTGATGACACGTTCATTGGTCACATGGCCTAGGAGCAGCTCAGCCCTTTAGAAGCGAATGGGCACAATACCAAGCACAGCTGCTATACAATGTACGGCTCTGTGCTTGGTAAGCACGGACAAGGTCGCGGGACTGATTGGCAGTGGTCCTGGGTATCGGACCCCCACTGATCAGGTGATCCAGAGGATAGGTCATCAGTATAAAAGTCTTGGAAAAAACCTTTTAATTTCAACTGTATTACTAAAAAACTAAAATTGACTGGATATAAATTAGGTTTAATGCTTCATACGGCTAGGTCACAGGGTAAGGATCAGGTGCTGAGTGATTGAGTATCTTACTACCATTTAAAAATAATTTAAGTTATGAAGATTAAAACTGGTCATATGCAGCAAAATCTAGGTTGAGAGAGACATCTCGGGGTTCAAAAACCACCAGTTTGGTCTGGTGATAATATGCTCATCATAAAAGGAGAATACTGCACTGTCACAACGGGGTTTGCCAACGTTGTGAAATATTTCACAATTGTATGCATATTTTCACCTGTGAGAACTCAAAAGCTTTGATAATAGATCAGCCAGCAGCGAGTCTAATGCTTCATAACAAAATATTGAAATACATTCAGTGAATATATATATATATACACACTGTATATATATATGGTGGGCATTTGCTCTGGTAGACAGGCTAGCGGATGCAGTACAGAGGCAGCCACAAAGTCTTTGAATTAAACAGTTCAGTGCTTTATTTACACATAAGGGAAAACAAACAGTAACGGTTTGCAGTCTTGGTGTTTGTTCACACCATAAAAAGTCCACTGAACAAATACCTTCACCTGGTCATCAGTTTTTCCACCCACAGTCCACAGCAGGATTTAGGGCCTGTTTCCCATCAGGCGTCTCTCAGCCCTTTAGCACGGCACAAGTTCTCAGTTCCCAAACACACAGAGACTGACAGCGCTCCACTGTCAGAGAGGAGTAATCCACATACAGCTGAGACTGCTGGCCGGGTTTGATATAGGCCAGTAAACACCTGGCCTGGAACGTGGGGAGCAGCCACCCACCCAGCACTTTGGCTACTCCCAGTAAGAGCCGGCCCGGATCGGCTTTGCAGCTATACTAACAGCAAACAGTGTCAATCAGCACTAGCTGCCGCTGACCCTTGAAATTATCGGCTCTTACCTCACCGAGGCCAGGAACCTTGGTGACACATACCGACCGTCAATGACGGCTCCTTGCGCCTTCCTACAATACATAGACTGCATATATATATATATACACTCGCCTAAAGAATTATTAGGAACACCTGTTCTATTTCTCATTAATGCAATTATCTAGTCAACCAATCACATGGCAGTTGCTTCAATGCATTTAGGGGTGTGGTCCTGGTCAAGACAATCTCATGAACTCCAAACTGAATGTCAGAAAGGGAAAGAAAGGTGATTTAAGCAATTTTGAGCGTGGCATGGCTGTTGGTGCCAGACAGGCTGGTCTGAGTATTTCACAATCTGCTCAGTTACTGGGATTTTCACGCACAACCATTTCTAGGGTTTACAAAGAATGGTGTGAAAAGGGAAAAACATCCAGTATGCGGCAGTCCTGTGGGCAAAAATGCCTTGTGGATGCTAGAGATCAGAGGAGAATGGGCCGACTGATTCAAGCTGATAGAAGAGCAACGTTGACTGAAATAACCACTCATTACAACCGAGGTATGCAGCAAAGCATTTGTGAAGCCACAACACGTACAACCTTGAGGCGGATGGGCTACAACAGCAGAAGACCCCACCGGGTACCACTCATCTCCACTACAAATAGGAAAAAGAGGCTACAATTTGCACGAGCTCACCAAAATTGGACTGTTGAAGACTGGAAAAATGTTGCCTGGTCTGATGAGTCTCGATTTCTGTTGAGACATTCAAATGGGAGAGTCCGAATGTGGCGTAAACAGAATGAGAACATGTATCCATCCTCTGATGGCTACTTCCAGCAGGATAATGCACCATGTCACAAAGCTCAAATAATTTCAAATTGGTTTCTTGAACATGACAATGAGTTCACTGTACTAAAATGGCCCCCACAGTCACCAGATCTCAACCCAATAGAGCATCTTTGGGATGTGGTGGAACGGGAGCTTCGTGCCCTGGATGTGCATCCCTCAAATCTCCATCAACTGCAAGATGCTATCCTATCAATATGGGCCAACATTTCTAAAGAATGCTATCAGCACCTTGTTGAATCAATGCCACGTAGAATTAAGGCAGTTCTGAAGGCAAAAGGGGGTCCAACACCGTATTAGTATGGTGTTCCTAATAATTCTTTAGGTGAGTGTGTGTATATATATATATATATATATATATATATACACACACACACATACACACTATATATATATATATATATATACAGTACAGACCAAAAGTTTGGACACACCTTTTCATTCAAACAGTTTTCTTTATTTTCATGACTATGAAAATTGTAGATTCACACTGAAGGCATGAAAACTATGAATTAACACATGTGTAATTATATACATAACAAACAAGTGTGAAACAACTGAACATATGTCATATTCTAGGTTCTTCAAAGTAGCCACCTTTTGCTTTGATTACTGCTTTGCACACTCTTGGCATTCTCTTGATGAGCTTCAAGAGGTAGTCCCCTGAAATGGTTTTCACTTCACAGGTGTGCCCTGTCAGGTTTATTAAGTGGGATTTCTTGCCTTATAAATGGGGTTGGGACCATAATTTGCCTTGAGGAGAAGTCAGGTGGATACACAGCTGATAGTCCTACTGAATAGACTGTTAGAATTTGTATTATGGCAAGAAAAAAGCAGCTAAGTAAAGAAAAACGAGTGGCCATCATTACTTTAAGAAATGAAGGTCAGTCAGTCAGCCGAAAAATTGGGAAAACTTTGAAAGTAAGGGCTATTTGACCATGAAGGAGAGTGATGGGGTGCTGCGCCAGATGACCTGGCCTCCACAGTCACCGGACCTGAACCCAATCGAGATGGTTTGGGGTGAGCTGGACCGCAGAGTGAAGGCAAAAGGGCCAATAAGTGCTAAGCATCTCTGGGAACTCCTTCAAGACTGTTGGAAGACCATTTCAGGGGACTACCACTTGAAGCTCATCAAGAGAATGCCAAGAGTGTACTGTATATATATATATATATATATATACACTGTATATATACAGTATATATACATACATAGTTTAAAGGTCATTCATCACCAGACAGAGCTTTTAAGTGGCACCCTGCAGTACTTCCATACTTATATTTCTATTCTCCTTTAGCCAGATCTGATGTTAGCGTGAATATATCCTTAAACAGTCCATGCACAAGCTTACATACGACTTCCATGTCATATCAGTAGCACTGACTAGCATACATAGAATAAAAATGTAGTAGCATGGTGCTGTGCGCTAGTGCTTAGGCATGCAGCAGAATCTGCTCTGCGCATGCACTGTTAAATACAGTAAACATTGTGACTAACCACTGTGAGAATACAGTGCGCTCAGTGCATGCACAGCCAGGTAAGGGGCAAGCAGGTCTGAGCTAAAGACAATGGACAGTAAAGAATCAGTGCTAGCTAGAAAATAATAAAGCAGTTTCATAAAATGTCTGAAAAACATGCATTTAGTCATTCATATTGGCTACCTCAAGCGTGCATTATTATGAAAGAAAAAACATTTTTAACAGCTACAACTTTTAAAAAAAATATTCCATGTAAGGTAAACTTAAAAACTGTTACATTTAGATTATTCATGTCTTGGCTGAGCTGAGAGAAATTATCAAATTATTTTTGCCATAAATTTCCAAAATATCCATTCAAACCAATTCATTAGTAGTTCTCTGGTTTGATAATGCAATTTCTTTTATCTGCCAAGAGTACCCAAAACATTGCATATTTTCTCCCACTTACCTGTTCTTCATGTCAAAATTTTCCTTCCCTTTTTTTCTCCATCACTTCATCTGGGCAGGATGTTTACATGCAGAACTTCCTGTTTTCATTAGCTTCCTGCTTGGGTTTCCCAGCATGCTTTGCTCTGTAACACAGCCCACTCTCACAGGCCTTGGTTATTCTGCTACATTGTTCTCTCTGCAGCAGTCATGCTCTTAGGCTGCGTTCACACGGGCGAGATTTCCGCGCGGGTGCAATGCGGTAGGTGAACGCATTGCACCCGCACTGAATCTGGACCCATTCATTTCAATGGGGCTGTTCAGATGAGCGATGATTTTCACGCATCACTTATGCGTTGCGTGAAAATCGCAGCATGCTCTATATTCTGCGTTTTTCACGCAACGCAGGCCCCATAGAAGTGAATGGGGTTGCGTGAAAATCGCATGCATCCGCAAGCAAGTGCGGATGCGGTGCGATTTTCACGCACGGTTGCTAGGTGACTGTCTATACACTGTATTATTTTCCCTTATAACATGGTTATAAGGGAAAATAATAGCATTCTGAATACAGAATGCTTAGTAGGTGATCAATTGAGGGTTAAAAAATAAAAAAAATTAACTCACCTTGTCCTCTTGTTCGCGTAGTTCTCCCGGTCTTTAGTTCTTTAAAAAGATGAACTATGGGCTAAAGGACCTTTGGTGACGTCAGATCACATGCTCCAATCACAGGGTCCATCACCGCGGGGATGGACCATGTGATTGGAGCATGTGATCTGACGTCACCAAAGGTCCTTTAGCCCATAGTTCATCTTTTGAGAAGTAAAGAAGAGACCGGGACTTACGCGAACAAACGGAGAAGGTGAGTTAATTTTTTTTATTTTTTTTTAACCCTCAACTGATCACCTACTAAGCATTCTGTTTTCAGAATGCTATTATTTTCCCTTATAACCATGTTATAAGGGAAAATAATAACATCTACACAACACCGAACCCAAACCTGAACTTCAGTGAAGAAGTTCGGGTCTGGGTACCACAGTCGTTTTTTTATCACGCGCGTGCAAAACACATTGCACCCGCGCGATAAAAACTGAACATCGGAACGCAAATCGCAGTCAAAACTGACTGCAATTGCATTCCTACTCGCGCGGGTTTGCCGCAACACACCGGGACGCATCCGGAACTAATCCGGACACGCTCGTGTGAACGCAGCCTTACACCTCTATGTAAGCTGTACAATTAGTTTCTACAAAGGAAGATATTTCCACAGTTTGTGTGTCAGTAGTGCAGCTCAGTGTCATTCATTTCTATGGAGCGGAGCTGTGATATGAAACTCAGCTATGGACAGGTTTGGTGCTGTTTCTGGTAGAAAGAAGATTTGTTTCTGTTCATGTTTTTCAAAACCACAGAACCTCTTTAACTCTTTGTAGTAAAATTCCTTTGTGTATCTCTAACAATCAGTTTTTTGAAACAACAGAAGAAAAATCCTTAAAAACATCTTGTAAACAATTATAAACCATACCTACTCGCAAGGGCGGATTGGCCATAGACCCTACAGGGAAATTTCATGGTGGGCCGATACCTTGGGGGGCCATCCAAGCCTCCTTACGGCCACCAGCCAAGTACATAAGGATCTGATTCTCTCCTTTACACCTGGCCAGCAGCTGTAGGTGTCCTCCTGAATTCAACTGTATCGCGTCCTCAGGATGGAGATACAATTGAATACTGTTGTGCAGGCGTCAGTATTTTCTGCTGCACTATTATATTTGGTTCTGCTGGGGCGGTATATTATTCAGCACTATGGTATTACTGGCCCGCCTACTTCTGTTGTTCCTGCCTACTTGTGTTGCCCCGCCTTCTATTTGGACCTACCTACAAAATGTAGCTACTTTTAGGTTTTTTCCCAGGGCCACTTTAAGTTCTCAGTCTGCCCCTGCCTACGCGTTTCAGACATAGTATGTCCTGCTCTTAACCATGGTACCATGATTAAGGACAGGATATGGTGTGTCTGAAATGCATAGATCTGGTTTTAATCATTGTACAAGATAGTTTCAAGGGTTTTACAATAAAGAAGTGATGTTTTTACACAGTGCTGAAGATTTTTCACTTTGAGTTTTCTGAACCAACTTTAGATCAAGGTCAGTTTGGCTCTCTTTCTGACAGCAGAGATGCTTTTAAGTAATTTTAAGTGGAGTAGTTCTTTAACACCCAGTACTACAGATGTCAAGAGTTTAAAGCCGGCGCCATAGTTGACAGGTAAAGACTGTGTTAAACAGATAACTCCCATCGTGAACACCTAACACCTCAGACGGTGTGGTCAATAGTGAGCAATTAGTCAGAGGGAGTAACCAACAATCTGCTTCCAGTGACAAAGTCGTGTGGTGTGGGTTGGTTGTCATGGCAGTCTGGGGAACTGTAATGACTCCCATGTCTGCCTATTAATCCGTGCCTGTGGCAGGGCTTAATAGGAAACCATCACAAGCATGATATTGAACTATTGCATGTTACATTTTCGTAGGGGAACTACGAAAAAAAAAATCCAAAATTTGTAAATAATATTGTATGCACAAACACTATGAAAACAAAACTTTTTTAAGCACAACAGATTGTATTATACATTGCCAAACTAAACTAGATCATCATCTCAATGTATTATGCAAATGTGTAGAAGTGGGTGTGTTTTGTAGTAAACGGGAAAAAGCACATCAAATTTTTATAGAAAATGCTGATACTTTGAATACTAAAGTCCTTTATTTAACAACACAGAAATGTCACAAAAACAACTTTACCGGGCAAATTAATGTGTATTTTTTTACAGTTTTTTACATGCCCCATAGGTGATTTTTTTTCTCATAAATACACTGTTTTCCAAAACTGCTTTTTCCATAACTGCACAAGCATACATACACCTTACACATATATCTGTTAGAAAATGTCATAGATTACAGCACAGTTCAGAAATAGGGGAACATCGTGAAAGTTGTACATATCAGTGGGCCAAATTAAATTAAAAGGGAAAAAAAAAGAATAAAATGCAGTTCCCTTTTTTAATATAGTGTAATCATTCTATCATCCAGTAGGAGCTGTCTTTTATTCACTAGGAACATAGTAGATCTCAGTGTGAAACTGCCAAATTTAATGACAAACAAAATCTGGAACATTTAGTTGCTACATGGAACCAACTGTTTGAAATCACTGTGCATCTAGCCATGATCAAAGACCTACTACTGTTATTTTGCTGAAGGTATTCGACCCTAAATGGTATGTTCATTTAACACATTTCTTTCCTCATTATCCGATTACAGATGTAACCAATATAAATATTGCTATTCTTCTGAATTAATTGTAAGAGTTACATGCCAAGATTCTTAAGCTTTTTTTTCTAATTCATGATGCAAAATGAAGAATTTAGTACTGTCTGTACCCTATTTTGAAGAACACCATAACTGAAACTTAAAGTGAACATCCATTAGTTGAACAATGTTTGTCATAGTATGGAGGAGGTTAAAAATACATAATATGTATTACCAAACAGCTCATGGTTCTGCTGTAAGGCACATTTTCCCCGGTTGGACCATGAGGCTAACAGCAGAGAACATCTGTTAGCCTAGTAGAAAGGATAAAAAAAAAAAACTATCCTTTAAATCCATTTGCTAGCATGTACTACTAAAACCAGAAGGTCAGATTGCTCCGTTCTGTCTACCCTTTGTTTGCTTTGCCACATGTACTGGAACCTAAGGCATACAGAAGTGGTAGGAACTCTGTGTGCCACTATTTGGTAATTCATATGGTGCCGTATAATAAAGATATACAACATCAAGTAGAACATGCCTATCTAGGAAGTTCAGGGTATTTGGAGGCGTAACTCCATAGAAGTCTATAGGAGTGTCATATTAAAGGGGTTGTCTGCTTTTTACTATTGATGACCTATTCTCAGGATAAGTCATCAATATCAGATAGGCAGGGGTCCAACACCCGGCACCCCCACCGATCATACGAGCGCTGCCATCTCTGCTCTGTTTATCTGCTCGCTGCAGCAATTGAAGTGGTGAGCAAGTGTAATTACAAGTATAGCTTTCCCATTCGCTTCTATGGGACGGCTCTGTCTATTCAAGAGAATAGGATGGAGCGGTCCAATAGAAGTGAATGGGAACACCATACTTGTGATTACATCTGCTCACCACTGCAATTGTACATACGAGCGCTACCTTCTCTTCAAACAGCTGATCGTCGGAGGTGCTGGGTGCCGGCCCCCCACCGATCTGATATTGATGAACTATCCTGAGTATAAGTGATCAATAGTAAAAAGCGGAAAACCCCTTTAAGGCTCCAAACAGCTTTATATCATTGTACATTTGTGTGCATGAGCTCTTAAAGAGGTTGCATGAGATTAGAGAAAAAGGGTATGGTTTTTGCCTAGAAACAGCTTCATTCTTGCTTATGGGCTTCATTTGGTAATTCTGGACAATCATCCAACCCCTTGTGGAATAGGCCCTATGCAACCATTTCTTCTAGCGGATTATACTGTACATAACTCATAGAAGCTATGCTATGTAGAATATAACCTAGTGTAACTTCAAAAGGAGTGGAATTTCACTTTACACTTCACTTACTCATAAAAAAAAGCTATAAAAACTGAAATGACAAAAACAAACAAACACTAAAATATAATTCTGACACAACATATCTTCTAGGTTGATAACACAAATTTATGTAGAAGAATTACGGCATTAGCACTACAGTAAACCTTCTTTCTTCATTCTCTGTAATGTATAGCTTTGAATGGATTGGACATGTAAGCAGCACAGTTACAATATATAGATAAACCAGCTCTTTAAAAAAGAAAGCACACAAAGACATGCAACATTAGGGTATCAGACAGTGTGCACACTGGTAAAAAGAACTGTAGCTATTGTACCTTGAACTGAATAATTTTACATCTCGGATAGAGAAATGACAACCTTTTAGAAGGCTAAGAAAATGTACTCGTCAAAGTGCAAACAAGGCTTTACTTGTGTCTGATCACTATTAGCAGAATGATACTCCCTCTTGTATTGGATAAACAGTCACAAAAAAAAAATCCTGTTCAAGTTGGTAAAGGTGGCTAACCGGATGAAGTCATTTCGTATGAGTCTTTAAAGCTACCTAGGTATTTTAGATCTACTCAATGGAATTTTTAAACATTTATTACAAAAAACCCACAAAATTAAAACATTCAAGACTCACTTATAAGATACATACATAGCTAAAACATTAGGTAAAAATATTTATCTGCTGGAGGGGCTTTTAGATTGGTGCTGTTCAGTAGGACTATAACATAAAAAAGTACCATAAATTGCTACACAAGTATGAAAATGACACAAGGTAATGCAACGGTTTTTATCATGGAATAGAGTATAACAAAATGGGGTAGGCAATTCCAGATTTGGAGTTATACAACTGACAAGGCATCCTCTGGCAGATATTTTTGGGACTTTCAATACAAAGCTAAGTATAGAAGCTTTTATTTGGTATTGAGGAACAAAATACCGCTATGTATTAGATCACGAGCAGACTGAGGTCTACGCCCTAGACTAATGATATCGCGTAATGTGCTATACACAGCAAGTGATAAGGTGGAGCACAAAGTAATTCATTAACAGCTTTAAGCAGGAACCATTGCTGGACTTATCTTCTGTGTACAGGGGAATATGGGCCTAAGGGCCATATTCTCAGCTGCAGAGGCGTCAGGCCCTGCCCATTAGCCTGATGGCTCAATCCACCCCTGCAATGAATAAAGTTTTATATTTAGATCCTTCAGAAAAATCTTCAAGTCTGGAGTTGCCTGGCTGTATTGGACATGACCTATATATACAGAAATATATTTATATATATATATTTATATATCTATATGCATGTTTTTCTCTTGTCATTACAGTGAGAATGCATTTATATTTTACAGTGTTTACAGTTACTATAGAAAAACCTAACCAGAAGGCATGTACTCAGTTACATGGTCACAGGACACTTCTGTTTCCCTGAACAAATAATTCAAAAGACTGGTCCGATTGGACAAACTACAATACCATATGCTGCTTTTACTCTGGTCTACAAAGCAGTGAAAAGTGGGTCATCTGTGGTAAGTGCTGCTGGGGATATCCTCTTAGTAACACCCATAACGAGGTCAGAATGGATGAATTGCTCCTTGGATACATAAAAAGGAGATGGGGCTCAGGAACATGGAAATATTGCCAGGACGGATAGAAGACACTCACAGTTGACTTTTTGACAATAGTCAATGTGTGGATGACAATTTTCCTTTTTTACATTTTGCAATTGCAGGTTTATTTCCTGGGAATGTACAGTATGTATGTCAAATGAAAATTTAAAAATGGCAAAAAAAAGGACAAAAAATAAGTAAGGTAAAAACTACAAAAATAAAAAAAACAGTGCTGTTGCTTCTGTGACTATCCAGCTGGCGAAATAATGTTTAAAGCTAGAATTTATTGCTCCGGATTTAAGTTGCAGAACCACGCTGCTGCTTACGAACTGTTAATCTTCATATAGATGCTCAGACGTGATTGTCTCCTTGTGTCTAAACACACAAAATACAAGCTGCTATCTGTACAGTTTACAGTACTGAAACACATATTTGGAAATGAAGTATAGATATGTTAATTTCTCAAAGATACATCATATTACAGCAGGGGTTTACCCAAATCTCTGTTTGTAGTCACTTTAAAGTAGACAACAATTTCACTGTTAATTATAGCTAAAGTACATTAAAGAAAGAACCTGTGTACTAAAAGTAAGTAAACCAGCCAGGCTCTAGTGATGTGTTTTTTTTTTTTTTTTGTCTTTTGCTTTTATTTTTTTTCCTCCTTTTTTTTTTTAACATTATTCATTGTTTTCTTTTGAGGAAACCCCTGTACACAAAATGAAAATAGTGTCTCAGCATATTCTTCAGTCATGGACTTAGCAGTTCCCAAAATAAGACCAGTGCTTGTCAATCACTTCAGAGTGCCTTGAAAATATGATATACATCTGCCTAAAAGAACCATCGGAATGCTTCGGCGCTGGGGACCGGTGTTCTCTGCAAATAATAAGAGAAAAAGATAGGTTACTACTCTGTAAACATTTCTACTTCAATATAATTCTAATAATTTCTATCGCACTTTAGGCACATTTAAAATTAATTTAAATACGGATATTTTGGTAAATTGCCTCCAGATCTTAAACTACAGTAAAGTGTTTTCAATTAAATCACTACAATAATTTATGAATACCAATTGTAAAAACTCATAGCTTTAAAATGCATCTACATCAGAAGAGAAGTGCTGTCTGTTGTCCTAGATGAAGAGAAGCACTAAACCTAAAGCTCCTGAGGAGCACTAAACCTAAAACTCTAAGGACAGCAAGGCCTCCTGTACATGGCCATATTATGGCTCCGTACTAGTTCTCAGCTGAATGGAACTGTAATGTGCCATTCATAGAAGTAATTGGGAGACCTTTGTTTCAAACTGGAAGCCTACAAAGGTTTTTGCTTTTGGAGCACTATAACTTGTCATAGTATTGATATATTGTCCTCTAGTATTGTCTCTTTGTATTTTAGAATGTAATGGAGTCTACCATGTGGATGAGGCCTGACTGTTTCAAAAATACAATGTAGATGTTCTCTAAAAAGATATGAGACAATGAAGAGGGTCATCATACTTATTCTGGACATTATGTCTGTCATCCCATTGGTTAACACTACAGTCAAACTTTCCCCAACTTAAAATGTCTGCTTACAGACAATGAATTGCATGAAACTGCACAGATATCAGACTGATTGTCAGGTCGGTATCCCTTTAAGGACTTTAACATCTTGGAAAACCCATTTGGAGATCACAACTTCCTCCTTTGAAAAAGGGACATTTGACAATAGTTTTATTTAATAAGCAAAACCTTAAAAAAACTACAATTGATTTAAAGAAATGGCTGCTAGAAGACAGATGGTCTTATTTCATTACAATGTAGACAGTGAGGGTCATGTATAAAATAAAAAAAAACAGTAAGGATGCCGCTGAAGGATAACGTGTTCATTTTTCCTCACATGGCCCACATTTAGTAATGTGAGTGCATCTAGATTTTGGCATAAATTGTGCCAAAAAGTGGTTCAAGTTGGTACATATAGGTTTAGAGAATGTTTCTACACCTAGTCTGAAGAATGGGTGTGACTTAATTTGCACCAAAATTCAGGTGTAAAATTCTGTCTCAAAGTAAGTCAACCAATAGTTGGTAGAATGTTAGAAAAAAGTTGGTATAACATTAGAGAAAAGTATATCTCCATGAACCCCTGTAATAAATTTGGTGCATGTCTAGACAGCTTGTCTAACAGGCCTATCATACAGTCTTTTCAGTTGAATTTAGCCCAAATTCCATGCCCAAAACTTGCTGGGCTACCACGTGGAAACCACTTCCCATTGTTTTAAATGGGATGCCGTGGTTTATGGCTGTATCCACACCAAGTATGGCTTTTTGGTGTGGAATCCACCCTGAATTCAGCCTGCAAAAACCATCATGTGAACGTGTCCCAAAGTTTGTGCCAAGTATAAGATAAGTAAATCTGCCCAAATGAGTGCAAAACAGGTAACCAAGAGCTAGATTATCCTGTCCCATGATAGGGGATGGAAAAAGTGGAAAGAACCACCATCATAAACATACATATTCTCAGCCCTTGGCTTACAGATGTGAATTATACTTTTTATACTTAGTCATTTTTTCTGTACAATTAGTAATTATTCCAATCTATAATTGAAGAGTTTACAAAAATAAAATATAATGAAGATATGGAAAGAGTAGATCTTGTGGTGTGGAGAGATTTTCATTTCTTTTAAAAGCTGTAATAGTTGGGAGAAACATGAACTCTTTAACAAACATTCAACATAAGAATTTCTAGATTTTTATACATTCATAGCTTAGCAAGGACAACAGTTCTAAAGTAGTTCCTAAATAGCGCCCTATGCCCTCTCTGAAAGTTTATGGTGTTAGAAGAGTAAAAGTAAATTCATGCTAACCTTGTACATTGCATGCTATAGTAACTGTCTGTTATTCTGAAAACAAAAAAGAAAGTATAGATTAACACAGAGCTAAAAAAGGAACAAAACACATTCATCTACCATCATTTCCACACAAACTGCAGGACAAGCAAATTTTACAAGAACGTAAAATTCTATTCTGCAACAAATCCTCTATGTTTTAATTAGGATGCTCAAAGCAGTAAAATTATTTAACAGGTCGAACATCTCCTTTAATGGAATTTCACTAAAATCTAGTGTGCTGCTAAATTATTACAAAATGTCTATCTTAAAATATATATATATATATATATATACTGTATATATACACACATCACTACAAGATGCTGAATTGCAGAGCGCATTACAACACTACCAGAGTGGATGAGATTTTTGCTGCGGTTTTCACCGTTTGCAATGCATACGCTGATGTCCACAATCAATCCACAGCAAAATCTATGACAAATCCACATGCAACTCATGTGAAATCTGGTGGAGATCTAGATGAGGTTGAGAAGGGATTCTCACCAGGAGACCATACATATTCTATAGCTGTTGGTCCAACCTCTCCCAAGTCCCTACTGGCTCCCGCATACACATACATCTTCGATATGTTTTTTAATTGGGAAAGCAACGAAAGCCACTGCTAGACACTTCTGGTTGCAGCTTATCTCCAAGAGAACAAAAGGATTGGGCAAAAATATTAACGTTGTCTTATACTTCTCCCCCCAAACTTTTGTTGGGGTGAAGAGTCAGGAGCTCCCCGTACACACTAGACTGCTAGGCAGACTTGCCGTTCTCAGTGGGTTCAGCTGACAATATGCTAAAGTGTATGGCACCTTTAAAGAGGACCTGTCATCTCTCCTCGCATTCCCCATGTAATAATGATTCTGGAGCACACAGGTCTACAGGTCTAGCAGTATTCAGGCCTAGGTGTGGCTAGTGAAATTAAACTCAGCTTTCCAAAAACTGCGGTTAATCAGTTAATTCATGGGGGGCAATTATTTTTTCACATAGAGCCAGGTTGTTTGGGATATCTTTTTCCCTTAATAAATGAAATAATCATTTAAAAAACATATTTTTGCATTTACTCAGGTTGTCTTTTCTGATATTCAAATTGCTAATCTGAAACATTTAAGTGAGAAGAATTTGCAAAAACAAAATAAATCTGTAAGGGGGCAAATACTTTTTCACAGAACCATATTCTTATGAATCAATTTTGTGACAATCCTTTCTTATTTCTGCTAGAAGTTATGAATGAATTACCAGCAGCTTGCAGTAAAGGTACAGATGGGTGTTACCAGTTGTGGTTGTGTCCCTGCACAGTCTGACACCAGCAGCACTGATTGGACAGAGTCTGACATACCCGGCTACTGGTAACATCTAGCAGTACCTTTACTGCAGACTGCTGGCAATTTTTTTGTAAATACATGAATGGCACAACATAGAGCCATAAGAAAAGATGCCCCAGAATTGTTATTACATGGAGAATGCAAGTAGCTACTTAGGTTACTTTCACACTAGCGTTCTGCTGTCCGCTCGTGAGCTCCGTTTGAAGGGGCTCACGAGCGGAGCAGAACGCTTCCGTCCAGCCCTGATGCAGTCTGAATGGATGCGGATCCGCTCAGACTGCATCAGTCTGGCGGCGTTCAGCCTCCGCTCCGCTCGCCTCCGCACGGCCAGGCGGACAGCTGAACGCTGCTTGCAGCGTTCGGGTGTCCGCCTGGCCGTGCGGAGGCGTGCGGATCCGTCCAGGCTTACAATGTTTTAGTCAATGGGAACGGATCCGCTTGAAGATGACACCATATGGCTCAATCTTCAAGCGGATCCGTCCCCCATTGACTTTACATTGAAAGTCTGAACGGATCCGCTCAGGCTACTTTCGCACTTAGAAATTTTTCTAAGTTATTAATGCAGATGGATCCGTACTGAACGGAGCCTCCGTCTGCATTAATATGATCGGATCCGTTCAGAACGGATCCGATCAAGCGCAAGTGTGAAAGTAGCCTAAAACTGACATGTCAGGAGAGGTGACAGATCCTCTTCAACCACCCAAATGACGCAGCATTGCACAAAACTCTGGAGGTGTCGAACAGGGTGTGGAAACACAAAAGTAATCTAATTAACTATAGTTTGTCTATGTATTTAAGATATATTAACATGTGGCTGATTTGTTGCAGAAATTTCTATGACTGTCCCATTCATCTAAATGGGGATTAAAAAAATCCATACACTTGATGTATAAACAATTATATTCTGATGTATTGATAGGATTTAAAGCTGCAGAAATGTTTGCCATGAGTGAATATACCCTTATACAACGTGGGGAGGTATAGCAAACAAAAAGATACAGATACCAACCACAAATACTGTACTGTATATTGTTTGGTGTTACTACAGTGTAATAGGAAAAGTAGCCTTGCGAAACTTAACACTACTCAAGCAAAAAAAGCCTCAGCATCAGTACCCTCCAAGAGAGGCATTAGGGTAAATCTTTAGTGAAGACATAGTATATAAGCTGAAAAAGCTAGTGCACTTGCTTCTTCAGCCTCCATTTACACGGAACAAAAATATAAACACAACACTTTTGGTTTTGCTCCCATTTTGCATGAGCTTAACTCAAAGATCTGAAACATTTTCTACATACACAAAAGACCCATTACTCTCAAATATTGTTCACAAACCTGTCCTAATCTGTGTTAGTGAGCACTTCTCCTTTGCCGAGATAATCCATCCCACCTCACAGGTGTGGAATATCAAGGTGCTGATTAGACAGCATGAATATTGCACAGGTGTGCCTTAGACTGCCCACAATAAAAGACCACTCTGAAATTTGCAGTTTGATCACACAGCACAATGCTACAGATGTCGCAACGTTTGAGGGAGCGTGCAATTGGCATGCTGACTGCAGGAATGTCTATCAGTGCTGTTGCCCGTGCAATGAATGTTCATTTCTCTACCATAAGCCGTCTCCAAAGGCATTTCAGAGAATTTGGCAGTAGATCCAACCGGCCTCACAACCGCAGACCACGTGTAACCACACCAGCCCAGGACCTCCACATCCAGCATGTTCACCTCCATGATCGTCTGAGACCAGCCATCCGGACAGCTGCAGCAACAATCGGTTTGCATAACTAAAGAATTTCTGCACAAACTGTCAGAAACCGTCTCAGGGAAGCTCATCTGCATGCTCGTCGTCCTCATCGGGGTCTGGACCTGACTGCAGTTCGTCGTCATAACCGACTTGAGTGGGCAAATGCTCACATTCAATGGCATCTGGCACGTTGGAGAGGCGTTCTGTTCACGGATGAGTCCCGGTTTTCACTGTTCAGGGCAGGTGGCAGACAACGTGTGTGTGAGCGGTTTGCTGATGTCAACTTTATGGATCGAGTGGCCCATCGTGGCGGTGGGGTTATGGTATGGGCAGGCGTATATTATGGACAACGAACACAGGTGCATTTTATTGATGGCATTTTGAATGCACAGAAATACTGTGACGAGATCCTGAGGCCCATTGTTGTGCCATTCACCCACAACCATCACCTCATGTTGCAGCATGATAATGCACGGCCCCATATTGCAAGGATCTGTACACAATTCCTGGAAGCTGAAAACATCCCAGTTCTTGCATGGCCAGCATACTCACCGAACATGTAACCCATTGAGCATATTTGGGATTCTCTGGATCGGCGTATACGACAGTGTGTTCCAGTTCCTTCCAATATTCTGCAACTTTACACAGCTATTGAAGAGGAGTGGACCAACATTCCACAGGCCACAATCAACAACCTGATCAACTCTATGCGACGGAGATGTGTTGCACTGCGTGAGGAAAATGGTGGCCACACCCGGTACTGACTGGTTTTCTGACCCCGCCCCCCCAAGTAAGGCAAAACTGTGCACATTTCAGAGTGGGATTTTATTGTGGGAAGTCTAAGGCACACCTGTGCAATATTCATGCTGTCTAATCAGCACCTTGATATGCCACACCTATGAGGTGGGATGGATTGTCTCGACAAAGGAGAGGTGCTCACTAACACAGATTTAGACAGATTTGTGAACAATATTTGAGAGTAATGGGTCTTTTGTGTATGTAGAAAATGTTTCAGATCTTTGAGTCCAGCTCATGCACAATGTGAGCAAAACCGAAAGTGTTGCGTTTATATTTTTGTTCAGTGTGTATAATCCCAGAGAACTCCTTTAATGATAAGTTGGTGAGAAGACTTTGAGCTGAACTTATTTAATTGGCGAAGCATTATGTGCTAGGAATGCAGGTGTCTTACCAAATGTTCTCCTCTAAAGAGGTAATATCCAATTTTAATAAACTGATCCTGGTTTTATTAAACTCTGAGGCATCTTTCTACTCGTTGCTTTTAGGTAACATTTATAAAATGTCAGGAATTAATTTTTGTTCAAAGATGCTGGAATTTAAAGCATCTGTTCAAAGAAGCTACCAATTCTTTATTTGATATTGGCATATGTAGGGAAGCTTAGAAAGGCATCTGCACGTTCTTACTCAGGAGATATGTATAGAGAACCTGTAGAAATCTGGGCAAAATATTCATTTATTTTCTTACAGATAGACTTATAAGAGTGTCGATCCAATATTATTCTGTGCTTAGGTACATCTTTTACGTCATTATACGTTTCTGAGCAGTGTACTGATGATTCCCATGTGGCAGTATGCCTTTAATGGTGAGAGAAAACATACTACTCTAAGATTAGTCTGAGAGCCTTCCAGCAGCAAAGGGATTATTAATATTTAAACGTCAAAAGTGCCAACCTCCCCCACTGTACGCACTCCAGTGCTTGAATGCATGTGTATGCTTTTATCACTTTCTTTGTTTTGGATCACTGCAAAATACAATGGACGATCTGAAGAAAGCACTAAATTCTTGACAACGGGACAGCACATTATGGAAAGGGCAGTGACAACTTAATACAGTACAAAACGTGTCAACGATAGATAGATAGATAGATAGATAGATAGATAAAAGACAGATAGATGATAGATAGATAGATAGATAGATAGATAGATAGATAAAAGACAGATAGATAGATAGATAAAAGACAGATAGATGATAGATAGATAGATAGATAGATAGATAGATAAAAGACAGATGATTAATAGATAGATAGATAACAGACATACTGTATATGAGATAGGCAGATATAGATAGATAGATAGATAGATAGATAGATAGATAGATAAAAGACAGACATATATAAGATAGAGAGGCAGACATGAGGCAGATGGCTAGATAAATAGATATGAGATCACCAGATATGATATAGATAGATAATAGATAGATAGATAGAGTTAGGGATAGATGTTGGTCCAAAGTCTGACTTTTGTAAAACCATTTGAAACCATTATGGTTTCAGTAGTTCTAGATTTCTATTAGATCTAGGAAATACACACGCTATGAGGGCATATTCTAATGAACATATTTTCAGGTATCTCGGAAGGTCACATAGGCATGAAGACGGAGAGGAAAAGCCACGTACTGTGCCTTTAGAGAGCAATATTTGAAGGCAACTGTCTTGAATGATGTGAATAGGCAATGCCTTTATGTGCATCATATTTGTGACATATCTACTCTTTGGTAACATGAACAGACGTTCTAGGAAGTTCTTTCTGCTATGTAACACACTGCAGTTCGGTTACACAAGCCTCCATTAGCTTGCTCTCACTCATGCAGGAAGCACAGGAACAAAACATCACACAATTTAGAATAAAACACGGCAGACATTTTTGACCAAAGAAAAGAAAAAAGTATTTTTTTCATATAACCCTGTTATTATACATACACTTTACCATAAGTTTTAATTGCCATTATTCTAAGAAGTTTCCATTATTCTAAGAAGTTGAGATTATATTCTAGCAGTAAATGTGTACTTTGTATGTATATTTATTATTATCTCTACAGAAAAGCTTGCAGTTCAAATGGAATATCAGCAATCTATAACGGTATTATGTGGAATAATTGTGGCTGTGAACACTGTATGTGTATCTTCAATGACATACACACAAAGGATATTGTTGAAAAGTTTGCATCACTATAGCCATTATCTAAAAAGAAGGAAGCAATTTGATTAAAAAAAAAGAAAAGAAAGATTGCTACCAACATGAATGAAATGTGGCCCCAAGTTCTCAGCGTTTTTGTCATAAATGTTTGATTGGTGTGACTCTGACTATTGGGACCCTTAACTTACCATTCTTAACAATATAGGTCCTGTGCCCCAAGTTCTCAGAGTTATAGTCATAAATATTTGACTGGTGCAACCCCTAACCTTCCATTCTTGACAACAAAGGTCCTTTGCCCCAAGTCCTCAGAGTTTTTGTCATAAATGTTTAATTGGTGCGACTCTGGCTAATGGGACCCCGAACTTACCACTCTTGACAAAAGAGGACCTGTGCCCCAAGTGAATGGAATGTGGCCCCAAGTTCTCTGAGTTTTGTCATATATGTTTGATTGGTGTGACTCTGGCTAATGGGACCTCTGACCTACCATTTTTAACACCAGAGGTCCTGTGCCCCAAGTTCTCAAAGTTACTGTGATAAATTGGTGTGACTCTGGCTAATGGGACCGAAACCTGCCAGTCCTGACAACAGAGGTCCTGTGCTCCAAGTTCTCAGAGTTATTGACATAAATGTTTGACTGGTGCAACTCTGGCTAATGGGACCCCTAACCTACCATTCTTAACAACAGAAATCCTGTGCCCCAAGTGATCAGTTTTTGTCATAAATGTTTCATTGGTGCGACTCTGGCTAATGGGAACCGAACCTTTCATTCTTGACAAGAGGTTCTGTGTAGCATTGAGCGAATCAAAGCATCTGAAGTAGAATTTGATCCGTGGTTTAAAAAAAATTTGATTCGCAATGAATCCGAATTTCCTCACGCTAAGTGGTAACGAATCGCCTTTTTCCTAAAATGGCAGCTACATGTGTTACACAGTGAAAGCCCGGGAACATGAAATCACCCATAATGCTATGCAGACAGCCAATCAGGAGCTAGCCAGCCCCTGTGGTGTTACAGCCCTATAAAAGCCTCAATCCGTTCAGTGTCAGGCATTTCACTATGAGCTGAGCATAGGGAGAGATGTGACAAGTGCTTGGGAAAGTGTTCAAGAAGCCTTTAATTGTGGAATACTGGATAGGGAGAGTGCAGGGACAGTGTAGGGAGATCGGAAGGAGAGTTCTTACACACTGTCCGTGAGCATAGTGAGACTGCAGGGACAGTGCAGGCTCTGTAATCTGAATCTGAAAGGATCAATAGGAGACAACCCACTTTGCATCAATCCCTGTGCTATCTAATTGAACAGTGGTGACCTTCTTAAATAGATAAGCAATTCCATTAGGCCTTGATTCAGAAATTTGGGCAAAAAGGTTGTATAATTTAACTGTTATTAAGGAGTCCATCTTGTTAAATAGATAAGCAATTCTATTATGTCTTGATTCAGAAATTGGGGTGAATAAGCTGTCTAATACTACTGTTATTGGGGTGCCCACCTTGTTTAATAGAGAAGCAATTCCATAAGGCCTTGATTCTTATATTGGGATGGATAAGCTGTGTAATTTAAGTGTTATTGTGGTGTCCACCTTGTTTAATAGATAAACAATTCTATTACGCCTTGATTCTCAAAGTGGGTTGAATAAGCTGCTTAATAATACTATTATTGGGGTGCCCACCTTGTTTAATAGATAAGAAATTCAATCACACCTTTTTTCTCAAACTGGGGTGAATAAGCTGTCTAATACTACTGTTATTGAGGTGTCCACATTGACATTCAATAAATGATTTTACATATACAGCTACTGTTATTGTACAATATGTCCAACAAAGAGGTGCCAGGGCCAAAGGAATGGGCAGTTGCAAAAATGTTGCTGGAGACGGCAGAAGTAACCGAAGGAGGGGGAGGGGGGTTAGGGTGGTAGCAGCAGCCGCAGCAACAGGCCAGAGCTGCCACTGCCATCCAGTGGTTATGTTTTGACCACCAATCCCGCTGTCCTGGAATAGTTGACTTGGTCTTCAACATGATCTCAACTGACATCAGACACCCACAGACAGGAGTCAGTGGGTTCCTCTGACACCACACTTAGTTGGCATGGCCCAGGAACAAGCTCTGTGCCCTCACCTGTCTTGAACCTGCCTATTTCCTTTGCTGCTCCTTCTGCCAGGCAAGTGATGTATGCTGCTGGCTCTGCTCCTCTTTTCAGTGAGGAAGATATTATTGAGGACAGTCAGCAGCTACTGCCTAGCCCAGATATGGACGAGAGGTCTGCTGCTTACTCCTGTAGGCGTACAAGTAGTGACAATGACAGTCGCATGGTAGCAGGTGTTGCAAGCGGTCAGGGACACGGCCATAAGACTAGTGACGGTGACATAAGTGACAAGCAGATAGTGGTGGATGATGATGTAGCCGATTGCACATGGAAGGCGGGTGAAGAGGGGGCTTCATTATCATCATTAGGGGGTGAAGATGTCAACTTGCCCGTGAGGCAGCAGGGTGGCAGTAGTGTGAAATCTGGAGCCAAACGTGCCTGGGGCAGACGTCTACTAAATAGGAGCCTACCTGTCTTGAAACAACTAGCGGTGCACGGCTTCATAGAGGCAGTGGCAGGCAGTCACCACGCAGTAGTGGGTGTAAAATGCCATAATCGCTGGTGTGGGAATTTTTCATGAAGTCCCCGGAGGACATTAGCGTGGTCATATGTAGAATCTGTGGGTAGAAGATGAAGCACGGCCAGGGTACCAATGTTGGCACCACACCCCTGCATCAACACATGGATAATTAAAATAAAGTGGCTTGGGAAAATCGTGGCACTAATGTAGTGGTACAGCCTGACAAATCTCCTAGCCGCCCGCACCCCTTCTCCAGCAGTCAGGGCTCCTCCACCTCAGCAGAAGGGAGCTGTGTTCGTCTACTGGTCCTGATGTTCCTCCTCCGCCTCCTAGTCACGTGTTTCTCCAGCAATCGATCACCGAGGCGATTGCAAAAGGACAACAGTATGCGTGCACTCATCCAACAACACAGAAGCTGAACCTGCTCATGGCCAAGTTGCTGGTACTAGACTCCCTCCCTTTCCATGTGGTTGAATCTGCACATTTCAGAGAATTGATGACTTGCCGAGCCAAGGTGTAGAGTCCCAAGCCATCACTACTCTAAAAAAGCTGTACCAGCCCTGCATACGTACACACAGCAGAAGGTGGGCCAGGCCTTGAGTCTGTTGGTGTCTGGTACTGTTCATGGCAGCGCCGATGTGTGGATATGTAACTATGGTCAAATGTGGTTCATGACCAGCCACACCCACAACTTGTCCAGGTGATGGCAATGCTGCCTCCCCGTTCTCATGCTGTGATTCTGGCACCAATATCCTCCTCTGCCCCCTCATCCTCCACCTTGTCCTCAACCTCCACTGTAGGCACAGTTCAGAGTGGTCCTCCAACAAACCGTCTATGCACAGCACGGCCAATCTGGGTGAACTGCTCTGCGACATCAACCAATAAATCGAATCCTGGCTGTCTCTGCGTGAATCCTGAAGATCGGAACCATGGTCACCAATAATGGGAAGAACATTCTGTCAGCGCTGCTTCACGGAGAGCTGACCCATGTGCCCTGCAGGCACAAGCCTTTAATCTGGTTGTAACCTGGTTCCTAAAGTTTTCCACCCAACTGCAAGACGTCTTGAAAATGGCCAAGAAACTGTGCATGCACTTCAGCCACTCTTACCGTGCAAAACACGTCCTCCTTGAGCTGAAAAGGCAGAACAGTGTTCCCCAACATCACCTTATACTTGAAGTATCCACCAATTGGAACTCCACTCTCCACATGTTGGACCGACTATATGAGCAGAGGAAGGCTGTGAATGATTTCTTAATAATGCAGGTGTACAAGGGTACTCCCCTATGTAACTTTGAAGTTAGCCAGTGGCAGCTCATGCTGTCTGACAAATAAGGTGGACTCTTCAAAGGACCGGAGCAGTCGCCAGGACTACTGAATGAATGATGTTATTCCACTCCTGCACGTCCTGGAGCAGATACTGATAAATCTGGCTGGCCAGGGGACAGGAGAAGTGGCACCTATAATTCACGGGCACCTGAGTCCTGTGGGGGCTGAGCTGGGGGAGGAGGAGGATGAAAACATTAATGCCCAGGAATTGTATACAGAAATACTGTAGGTGGTTTATCTCCCAAGCGACAGGAGAGGACCAGGAGGAGCATGAGGGTGCTGGCAAAGGCCAGGCAGATGACCCCGACAGACCATGGAAGTATGCAGCAAAGATGGAGGTATGGAGTCCCTCCAATTCCCTTGTGCAAATTTCCAGATGCATGCTGACTTGCTTGCGTAGTGACAGCTGCATTATCACCATTCGGCAGAGGGATGACTACTGGCTCTCCACAATGTTAGACCCTCGCTATCGGGACAAATCGGGGACCTTTTTTTCACCTGCTGAGAAAGATGATAAACTCATGGGGCATAGTTACCCCAAAGAGAACTTGCCTTTCAACACAAAATGTAGAGGGATTAACCTTTATAAAGATAAATCAGGCGTGGATCAGTCAGGATTTCCACACACAATTGCCTAATGCATCAGACTAGATCAGTCTGGCAGTAATGTTCTGACTGCAGTGTGCTACCAGAACATTGTAAAAAATGGCCCGTTACTTCTCGCCACACACCTGCTGCCTCTCTACTCTGTGACTGGGCCACTATGTTGACTCCTCTTGCTGTTGCCACCCTCCCCACTCTGTGACTGGGCAACTATGTTGACTTCTCTTGCTGTTGCTACCCTCACCACTCTATGAGAGGGCCACTAGTGTCACTGTTTGGCTTTGTTGACATCACTTTTTATTTTAACCTTCTGATCTGTCTGAAGAACCGAAAAATGAAAAACACAACTGATCCTGTCTTTGGAGCATCCATTAAGCCTCTATCACACAGTCAATATTTTGCATTGGGATTTGATCATGATTTGGAAGCCAAAAAGCAGGCCTGGGTCCAAAACACAGAAGACGTGCAAATATTTCCATCATGTGCCATCTCTTTTTTGGACGCACTCCTGTTTTTGTCTAACCAATACTGATCAAATACTGATACAAATAACTGACCAAATACTGACCGTGTGATAAATGCCATTAACGTCCTGCATGCAGGATTTCATTTTCATCTAAATAAAATCGATTTCAGAGGCAAATGGCCAAAACTTATGCAAATTGAGCATGCGGCCTCTATCACATGGTCAGTATTTTGCATCAGGATTTGATCATCATTTGGAAGCTTAAAGCAGAAGTGGGTCCAAAACAGATAACAAGCAAATATTTCCATCACATGCCATCTCTGTTTTGGACCCACTCCTGTTTTTGCCTTACCAATACTGATCAATTACTGACTAAACACTGACCGTGTGAAGGTGGATGCACCAAAGACAGGATTCATATTTTTTTTTTGCGTTGTTCTTCTGATGGATCATAAGAAGGGAAAAATAAACAGTGACATCCATATAAACTTACTGCTGACACCCTCCCCACTCTGTCATGGGGCCACAACATGTATCAGTGGCTAACAAAATAGGTCATCTATCAATATTTGTGGAAGCAGCAGACATTGTAAAAGGAGGGCCCCTTTCACTGTATAGTAGAATCTTGGGCCACTGCATGGTTATGTACATTATACTTGATGCTAACATTGACCTGTAAGGAGTTCACGCTATAGATATTTGGTCAATTAGTTCCAGAGGTTCCCGTATGGTGAGCCGAAATCAGGAGCCAATCCTACTCTCAGATAAGGTATCATAAAAAGATCTGCACTTGCTCTGTGTTTTTGACCCGTAACTGACCAAATAAGTGAAGTGTAAACTGAGACTAAGGCCTCATGCACACGGCCATTGGGAGGCCGTGGCCGTATTGTGGCCCACAAACGGCGGGTCGGCAATCCATGGCCGCCGGCCGTGTGCACCCTGCATCACGGATATGGACCCATATGGACCCGGAAAGGAGTCACGGAACGGAACACCGGAAGCACTACGGAAATGGTTGAATGGGTCCGGCCCGCTGCACGGATGTTGCACGTGCATTGGGGACGGCCGTGTGCATGAGGCCTAAGAGTGACGCCTGTCACCTGCCTGTCATGTTGACACATAGCAATTGTTTCACTACCAGAAAGGACTAGCTATACATTTGATTTAATGCACTTTGTGACAAATTAATTCGGAACAAACCAAATTTTTGGGAAAAATTCAGCTTAGCGTCAGAATAAATTTTTTTAAAACATCTCTAGTCCTGTGCCCCAAATCCTCAGTATTTTTGTCATAAATGTTTCATCAGTGAGACTCTGGCTAATGGGACTCCTAACTTATCATTCTTGACAAAAGAGGTCCTGTGCTTCAAGTTGTTCGATTTTTTTACCATAAATGTTTCATTAGTGAGACTCTGGCTAATGGGACCGCTAACCTACCATTCTTGACAACACAGGTCTTGTGTCCTCCCCACATGTAAGGTCACCCTTTGTGTTGCAGCAAATGAAAGATACAGTAGCGGCTAATTTCTCTTGGATGCTCTCATATCACCCACAGACTATAGTGGCAGAAGCAGGATATTAAAATAATGTGCGCCTCTTGGGTGGGTTTTAATTAAGGTTTTTACATATTAACAAGCAAAAAATGACAAATGTAGGATCATTATTCAATTCTCATTTCAATATAAAATAATGCAACCATTGTGGTATTTATTTTACTCGTTAGTAAATTTATGGAAAAGTGAGAATGCCTGGTGCCAGCCTGTCACAAGAGAACGTGGTAAAATATGGATTGAAGGGTTATGGTAATAAAATGTAGCAGAACAATATCTATTTTCAGGGAAGGCTGGAATGGTAATAATCATGAAATTGAAAGTGTAAGCCGAGGTGGATAATAGGGGAGGCGGTACATAGAGAAGAAAGGAATTTTTCTTCAGTCTTTCAGTAAAAGCAAACAAGAATAGGTAAGAGGGGGTGTAGAAAAGTTGCATTTTCAACATACTTTTAAGGATGTGGCTTATACTTTTTATGCAGTGATAAACAACAGCATTTTTATAAAAAGGAAAATTGCACAATTTGCCCATATGTTCATAGCTGCCTGGACAAACAATGGCCAATGGAAATGGAAATTCCAATGGAAACAAAAAATGCATTCTAGTAATATCTCTGATCACAATTTTCTCAGATAACAGGCTGCCAAAAACATCACTTGGTTACTGGGAACACTTTGCGGGTCTGCAAGTCTATTATTTGAAAGCTCTGGCAGCATCAAAACAAAGGTGATGCACAGACCTGGGCAAGATAATAAAAAAATAAAAAAAATAAAAACTACTACTGAGCTATGATCGGATCATCTGATGATCATTCAGACACCAATCAGCAAATTTCCTTTTTTTTTTTAGCTAGTAGACCCCCTTTACACAATTCCAATAATTATATTATTCCAGGACACAGATTTCGTTATGTGAGGTGCTCAGTTACTCCTTCTATATAACTCCTTTAACTCAGGCAGATGTTTATGGGAAAAAAAAAATTAAATTTTCCACAAAAAACCGTGTGGATCTCATTGTGTAAAAAACAACAACACTGTCATTTATAATTATAGGTCTCCTATAATGCAACAGAAAGAAAGGGTAGAACACATTCTATAGTAAGTGCCAATAAAAAGAGAAAACATAACTATATATTTTTATCCATCTATGAAAAGAATTATATAGGAACTATATCATGCTGCTGAGCATCCTCAAATATAATTATCCAGACAAGGTCACCTTCATAAATTGGAGCTATGTGACATTATCTTTAGTTACTCAGTGCTAATCCATTAATTGGCTCTGTCATGTATCCTATACCCCCTTAGTATACCTCAGAGCAGGAGTTGCTGAGTTTAGGCGTTTTCTAGGATTTTATTCAGCATTTTCATGGTAAAAGTTGTATAAATGTTGCCAGGACTCCTGAAGAAAACCTACGAGTTCTGCTTTTCATGCGCACTCACTGCTGACTGAGTTTTTTACCTGACAATACTGAAATAAATCATAGAAAACTACATATCCCTGAGCTTAGCGTCCATAATGTACATAATGTAGCACAGGAGACTTGACATATCTACTTTAATGTTCATATGGTGGCTTATGTCAACGCTATTTTGGCATGGACTCTGCACCAAAATTCTGATGTCGACTGAGTGGTGGATTCCTACCATTGGGAAGCATTGCTGCAGTTTGCATGGCTGGTGGTTTAGATGTACCTTCTTGGTGCAGTGTGCGGAGTCTGCGGACATACGCCTGAGGCCATGGTAGGCATCCACTCGCGCTTTAGTTCTGGTGAGTGGCGCTATGCCGTGAGCTAGTCTGTGGCATCTAAAGTGAACAACTGCAGGAGAAACTGGGAACGGTTTCTGCTACGGTAATATGCAGTGGACTTTGATAGCATTCAAATCTGCAGTGTGAACATACCCTAACAGCAGGAATTATCCAGCTTGAAGAGGACCTTTCACTTGTAAAAACTATGTGAACTAAGTATGCTGCCATGTAGAGCGGAGCCCGGGGATCTCACTGCACTTACTATTATCCCCAGGCGCCGCTCCGTTCTCCCGTTATGCCCTCCGGTACCTTTGCTCTGTAAGTTATAGTAGGCGGGTCTTCCCTTGTCCTGTGGGCGTCTCCTTCTCCTAGGCTGTAGCGCTGGCCAATCGCAGCGCACAGCTCACAGGCTGGGAGGTTTTTTTCTCCCAGGCTGTGAGCTGTGCGCTGCGATTGGCCAGCGCTACAGCCTAGGAGAAGGAGACGCCCACAGGACAAGGGAAGACCCGCCTACTATAACTTAAGGAGCAAAGGTACCGGAGGGCATAACGGGAGAACGGAGCGGCGCCCGGGGATAATAGTAAGTGCAGTGAGATCCCCGGGCGCCGCTCTACATGGCAGCATACTTAGTTCACATTGTTTTTACAAGTGAAAGGTCCTCTTTAAGTATAACATTGTCAGAAGAGAGAGTGCTTGCTGTAGGTTCCAAAGATTAAGGATGCCTTTACACCCAGCATATTTTGTTGAAGAAATTTCTGCGACTGAAAATCAGTTCCAAAATCAGATGAATGGAACAGATTTTCAGTCGCAGAAATGTCTGCAACAAAATCTGCCGCATGTGAAGACACCCTCAGGGTACATGCACACGTTCAGGATTCCTGCACTGAAATCCGCAGGTGTTCGCAGGCAAATCTGTGCGGTCAATCCGCATCAATTGGAGCGGATTTGCATGCGGATTTTGATATTTAAAGGGGTTGTCGCACCTCGAAGAATGGTGGCATATGGCTAGAATATGTCACCAATGTCAGGTGATGGTCCCACCTCATCTCTAAAACACCACACTGAACATGCGCGGCCGCCCTCCATGCATTTTTATGGGAGAGTCGAAAATAGCAGAGCGCTGTCTCAGCTTTTTCCGGCGGTTCCATAGAAGTGCATGCAGCAGTGGCGGCGCTTTCGCGGTGTGCTCTCCATTAGTTTCTATGGGAAATAGCAAAGCAAATAGACGGTGGCTGACCATGCTAGGCGCGCTCTCTCAAGCTTTGGGCGCTCTGTTCTAGAGATAGTTGCAGATGCTGGGACCCGCACCTATATGACATTGGTGGCATATCCGAGTGATATGTCAACAATCTTCGAGGTGAGACCACCCCTTTAAAGCTGGAAGTATACTGTGTAGCCTTTCGAATAAAACACAAAGGTTCCTATCACATAGAAATAAAGGCAGCTTTTAGGATACAAAAGCAGTACATTTAGAACGCGGCTAAGTAAGACTTTTCCAAATTACCGTGAGGGTCTTTGTCCCTCTGGGGTAAAGACTGGGCTAATATGACATTATTTCTCTTCTTCCTTAATGTGATGAAACAGATAGCTGAAAATTGCATTTTATTGATTTTGCTTCTTTTCAATAAAATAAGAACCTTGGAACGAGGAACGTGGAGGACGAGGGTAACAATGCGCTGACCAATATTTCTCGTATTTTCTTGCTAAAATGGAAGAGGTTATCCGTATAGGAAATCTTGCTGCCAGCCTGAGCACTAGCACATTAGCTGCTACGCGTTGGCCATTTCCTTTCAAGCGGTATAAATTCAAGAGACCCAGCTGGGGAATCAAGCTATTGATGAGATTACGGCGAATTTCTGGATCTCAGTTATGCTTGCAGGGAATCATTATCCTGAGTGACAGGGAAGACAGATTCCCTGGGAAATGAAAGCGGGGGAGGGGGGCGTTAGGGGATCCTGGCAGATCGCCATTGTCTGAGGCTGCCTCCGCTGCTCACGCAGGTGCAAATACAGGCTACAGCAGCTCTGCTCCCTTGAGAGATAACACATGAAACCTGCAGCCATGACTCCCACTAAGAGGCAATGCAGTGAAGCAGGGTCAATGAATATATTATGCGCTGAAAAACCTGAGCGGAATTGACCTTCACAGGCTTGACAGACATAACCAGCTTTTCTCCAAAATTAAAAACCTTGCACGCCACCAACGGATTGCATATTACTCCGGCGATATTGATCATGAATTTGATGAGAGGGCAGTGTTTTTCAAGGACCTTAAATCCTGCATTTTAAAGTATATATATATATCTCCTCTCCTCTTCGTGTATTATGCTACTATGTAACATCATTTCCTTCTGTTTTCTAAAAACCTCCATTAAGAATATCATTCTATTTTTAAAAGCTAATGCATAAAATAATCACTAATGTCATATAAATACTATTAATAAAAAAATAAAAATAAAAAATATATCCTCAATATGGCCTCCCAAATTCATTCTAACCTATGCAACCCCCCTCCTTGCAGATTGTCACCCCTTCCTAGGCAGCTCATTACAAGCATGCCATTATTTGCTTCTGCTCGCAGACTGCAAGGTAGGAAGCGGACTGGGGGGTAGGGTTGATTTTCAATTCAGCTACTGGCATTAAAAGGGTCAGAGGTGACGCCTGCACTGGCAGAATTTGATTTAAGAGGCTTCCAGCTGAGTGTGGGCTGTGCTGTTATGTCAGGTCCCTGGCTGGCTGGATTTACCACGGTGGAGCATGCTGCACCCTTATAGACAGCTAGGGCTCCACTATGCCACCTTAACGGCTGTATGGTTCGATTTATGTGACATGCTCTGCCCCCATCAGCAATATTTATGTCACACGCTCTTGTCTCCCAGGAGCCGCTGCTTGATTGCATTTATGTACCTGCTCTAGTCCCCAGGATCAGATATACAGATAAAGAAAAAGGGACTGCACATTTCTTGGAAACACATATAGTTTAGAGATACGTTAACCCTTTCATGATCCTGTGGGATAGTATGTTTTTTAATTTTTTTAATTTTTTACTCCCCGCCTTCCCGGAGACATAACTTTTTTTATTTTTCCATTCATACAGCCGTATGAGTTAAGTTGCACTTTCTGATGACACCATTTAATATTGCATACGATGTAGTGGGAAGCTATAAAAAAAAATCCAAAATGGAATTTGCAATTCTGCCATAGTTTTGTGGATTTCATTTTTACAGTCTTCCCTAGGCAGTAAAACTGACCTGTTCCTTTCATTCTCCAGGTCAGTTACAGCGATACCATATATTTTTTCGGGTTTTAAGGCAGATTTTTGCTTTGCATTGCCATATTCTGACCCCCATAACTTTTTTTTTTCTTTACGTCTATAGAGCTCAATTTTTGTGATACCATTTTGGAGTGTGCCTTTTTGGTCACTTTTTATAAAAAAAATTTGGGGAGATGAAGTGACTGCATTCACTGTATAGGATAAATAGGTTTATATTTTAATACTACAGGCATTTTGGGATGCCGGGGTGCAAATGATCTTTGTTTTTTATTGCTTATTTTTTTTAAATTTTTTATGGGGAAAGGGGGTAATTTTTTTTTTTTACTTTTGTACTTTTTAAAAAATTTATATTTAAGTTCCCTTAGGGGACTTGAACATGCTATTTTAGATTGCTTCTCCTATAGACTGCAATGAATTACCATTGCAGTCTATGAGACATTCAGTACACTCATTCATATGGAGCCCTGCCACAGACTATCGCTGTGGTATCCTCAAATCCTTCAGGCTGGGTTCACACCTATTCACAGCGCTATTTACAGGCGTTTTTATCGGGCGTTTTTGAGGCGTATTTTGGGGCGTTTTGGTATTTTGGAAACGCGCGTCGTTTGCGCGTTCTTGCTATTGACCACAGAGGCGTACGATGAAAAACAGAGGTGTTATGCGCGACAATACGCCCCAAAGAAACTCCTGTACTTCTTGGGGCGTAGGGGCGTTTTACAGCGTGTTCGTACGCGCTGTAAAACGCTCAGGTGAGAACCATGCCCATAGGGAAACATTGGTTTTTGCCTGTTGAGCGTTTTACAGCGCGTAGGAACGCGATGTAAAATGCTCAGGTGTGAACCTAGCCTAAGACAGACCGAGGCTACCACAATGAATGAGTGGATCTCCCAATCACCATGCGGGGGAGCCATTCGGGCCCCGGTGCTCACAGCCTTCACCAATGCATCTGAGGGGTTAAATGCCGTTATCGCCAATGGCGGACATTAGCACCTGGGTTCCATCTTTAAAGACGCGACCTAAACGTACGGCGCAGTTGGTGGTTAGTTGGGCCGTTATGGGCGGGGAGGAGGCCGGGCAGGCAGGCAAGTCTCATTTACCATTTTCTACGCCAGTTTTAGGTGTAGAAAATAGCCTATATGTAAGACAGCTGGGAAGCCGTCTTACATTTGGAACTGGTGCTGGATGTGCTGAAGTTATGGAGAGGCCAGCGCCAGCTATGGGGCTTTATTAAGACCAGCGTCAAACACACCGGTCTAAATAAATGTGCCCCTTTTTGCTTACTATCCCCTATATTTTAAGGACAAAACAGTATATTTATGAATACTGTCTAAAAAATCCATACCAACCAATCACAGTGCAGTTTTCAGATTACTATGAAAAATGACAGCTGTTTTGTCATTGACTGCTATGGATAACAAAAACAGTTTATCTATCAGTTCATAATTATTTTTAAGTATTTTTGAAGGGGTTACATAGATGCAAACAGTCTTGAATTTGCAGTGACTTTCCCTAATTTTGAGAGACTGGCTGTCCCAGGCAGAAAATGAGCAAGGCTTATGTATACCCCACCCATAAATAGGAGGCCCCACAGGGTTTGGAGGCATTCCTGGGGTGGGGCCTATTTCTCCTGAATTTAAAGAAACATGACTGCTTTATTTCAGAAAGAAGGAAAGTCACAGACAAGAGTGCTCAGCAGGCTCAACCCCACAGACGAGTGTGGCTAGATTTCTGGAACAAAGAAACCATATGTCTTTGATCTCACAGAACCCCTTTAAAGGCGTTGTCCAAGATTAGATAAGCATGGCTGCCGTCTTTTAAAAACAGCACCACCCCTGTTCACAGGTTGTGTGAGGTATTGCAACTCTGCCCCATTGACTCCAAAGGAGCCTAGCTGCAATACCAAATACACTGCTCAAAAAAATAAAGGGAACACTTAAACATCACAATGTAACTCCAAGTCAATCACACTTCTGTGAAATCAAACTGTCCACTTAGGAAGCAACACTGAGTGACAATCAATTTCACATGCTATTGTGCAAATGGGATAGACGACAGGTGCAAATTATAGGCAATTAGCAAGACTCCCCCAATAAAGGAGTGGTTCTGCAGGTGGTGACCACAGACCACTTCTCAGTTCCTATGCTTCCTGGCTGATGTTTTGGTCACTTTTGAATGCTGGCGGTGCTTTCACTCTAGTGGTAGCATGAGACGGAGTCTACAACCCACACAAGTGGCTCAGGTAGTGCAGCTTATCCAGGATGGCACATCAATGCGAGCTGTGGCAAGAAGGTTTGCTGTGTCTGTCAGCGTAGTGTCCAGAGCATGGAGGCGCTACCAGGAGACAGGCCAGTACATCAGGAGACGTGGAGGAGGCCGTAGGAGGGCAACAACCCAGCAGCAGGACCGCTACCTCCGCCTTTGTGCAAGGAGGAACAGGAGGAGCACTGCCAGAGCCCTGCAAAATGACCTCCAGCAGGCCACAAATGTGCATGTGTCTGCTCAAACGGTCAGAAACAGACTCCATGAGGGTGATATGAGGGCCCAACGTCCACAGGTGGGGGTTGTGCTTACAGCCCAACACCGTGCAGGACGTTTGGCATTTGCCAGAGAACACCAAGATTGGCAAATTTGCCACTGGCGCCCTGTGCTCTTCACAGATGAAAGCAGGTTCACACTGAGCACATGTGACAGACGTGACAGAGTCTGGAGACGCCGTGGAGAACGTTCTGCTGCCTGCAACATCCTCCAGCATGACCGGTTTGGCATTGGGTCAGTAATGGTGTGGGGTGGCATTTCTTTGGAGGGCCGCACAGCCCTCCATGTGCTCGCCAGAGGTAGCCTGACTGCCATTAGGTACCGAGATGAGATCCCCAGACCCCTTGTGAGACCATATGCTGGTGCGGTTGGCCCTGGGTTCCTCCTAATGCAAGACAATGCTAGACCTCATGTGGCTGGAGTGTGTCAGCAGTTCCTGCAAGACGAAGGCATTAATGCTATGGACTGGCCCGCTCGTTCCCCAGACCTGAATCCAATTGAGCACATCTGGGACATCATGTCTCGCTCTATCCACAGACGTCACGTTGCACCACAGACTGTCCAGGAGTTGGCAGATGCTTTAGTCCAGGTCTGGGAGGAGATCCCTCAGGAGACCGTCCGCCACCTCATCAGGAGCATGCACAGGCGTTGTAGGGAGGTCATACAGGCACGTGGAGGCCACACACACACTACTGAGCCTCATTTTGACTTGTTTTAAGGACATTACATCAAAGTTAGATCAGCCTGTAGTGTGTTTTTCCACTTTAATTTTGAGTGTGACTCCAAATCCAGACCTCCATGGGTTGAAAAATTTGATTTCCATTTTTAAATTTTTGTGTGATTTTGTTGTCAGCACATTCAACTATGTAAAGAACAAAGTATTTCAGAAGAATATTTAATTAATTCAGATCTAGGATGTGTTATTTTTGTGTTCCCTTTATTTTTTTGAGCAGTGTACAAACCATGGACAGGAATGGTACTGTTTTTAGAAGAAAGCAGACAGGTTTTCCTTATCCTAAACAACCTCTTTAAGGCAGCCATAAGAACATTGCACAATTTCCTGACCAAAGAATATTAAAGGGGACGGGGGTTGTCTCACTAAAATAACCCCTGTCCATATGTCCTGTTAGGTTATATTGAAATTAGTCCCCCATTAACAAAGAGCAACTCACTCTGGGGAACACAGCCTGTCCATGTAATATATGGTCGACCACTGAAGTGTACAGTTGGAAACAGCTTCCCCCAGTGATGTCAGATGACCAATAGAATTTCTCAATCCAGACCTGCAGTGAAAATCTGATCAGCATAAGGCCTCATGCACACGGCCGTTGATTGGGTCCGCATCCGAGCGGGTCCGCATTTTGGCGGGTCAGATGCGGACCCATTCACTTCAATGGGGCCGCGAAAGATGCGGACAACACTCCATGTGCTGTCCGCACCCGTTGCTCCGTTCCGTGGCCCCGCCAAAAAAATAGAACATGTCCTATTCTTATCCGTTTTGCATACAAGAATAGGCATTTCTACAATAGGCTGCCCGTTCCGTTCTGCAAATTGCGGAAGGCACACGGGCGGCTTTAGTTTTTTGCGGATCCGCAGTTTGTGGACCGCAAAAAACGGAACGGTCGTGTGCATGAGGCCTAAACCAGAAAAAAAGCTTGCTTTAGGAGACAAATAAGCATAGCGGTGGATGAAAACCACGCTGACATGTGGTTGATGTGGTTTTCAAATCGATTATTAATGGTCACAAAACTTTCACAATCAATATGTCAGCCATATGCCCGCACCCTGGGGATAATTTGCTTCAATTGTCCAGTTTCGTAGAGTTCCTAAAAGATAATTTATCTGTTTCTTAGGGTACTTTCTTAGGGTACTTTCACGGGGGCGGAGCTCCGGCGCAGCACGGCGAAAGGCCGCCGGACTAAAATTACTGCATGTCAGGTTTTTTAGTCCAGCGGCTTTCGCCGTGCTGCGCCGGAGCTCCGCCCCCGTCCCCATTATAGTCAATGGCGACGGAGCGGCGGCCCGGGGGCACGGCGAAATAGCCGCAGGACGGATCCGACATGGTGAACAGCATGTCGGATCCGTCCTGCCGCAAGTGTGAAACTAGCCTTAGCTATATCTGAAAAGCAGCTTTCTCTGAACATTTAAAACAGGTCTCCATACTGCTGCACAGAGGTGGATTTGCTTGGAAAATCTGGGTAAGGCCTCTTGCACACTAACGTTTTTTTTTTCGTTTTTTGCGTTCCGTATACGGACTGTATACGGAACCATTCATTTCAATGGATCCGCAAAAAAACGTATTTCCGTTTTTTCGTTCAAAGATAGAACATGTCCTATTACAAGGATAGTACTGTTCTATCAGGGGCCAGCTTTCCTTTTCGCAAAAAACTGAATGAATACAGATGTCATCCGTATTTTTTGCGGATCTGAAAAATACTGAAAAATCCATACAGTCGTGTGCAAGAGGCCTAAGCTTGTGCCCACATCAATCAGATATTTATATCAAACCAGTATGCCATAAATGTCCCCTGTCTCTTTCCACTGCTCCCTTAAAAGAACGTTGCTATGGCATGTCTGTCTCCGGCTAATTGTACACAGAAGACGGAGGGGCGGTCCTTCACTCTGCATGCCTGCATTAGGCTTCAGAGTGAGGAAGTGTGTCTCTCAGTAATTCAATCTGACTGGCTGTCAGGAAGCTGCTCGCTACAGCAAGTGTGTATGTGAAGTGAGGGAAGGCAGTTTTGGCCTCAGAAAACTTGTGGAGGAGCCATCTTGAGAAGATCCTCATATTGTAGAGGTTAAAACAGCCGTAACTAAGGGAAAAATTCAAGGAAAACAGTGCTATGTGAAGAAACTAAAGATTACACTTTAACAGCAGTTATTGTTCTGCAGGAGACAGGGCACAGCAGGGAAGTTCCTGCTCCAGCCAGCTGTCTAAAGCTACGTCTACACGACGACATTATGTTGCATTAATGTCGCACGACAATTTTTATAATGGCAGTCTATGGTGTCGCACTGCAACATGCAACATGCTGCGACTGCGACGCAACAGTCGCAGAAAATCCATTCGAGATAGATTTTTCTGCGACTGTTGCGTCGCAGTCGCAGCATGTTGCATGTTGCAGTGCGACACCATAGACTGCCATTATAAAAATTGTTGCGCGACATTGGTGCAACAAAATGTTGCGCTACAAATGTTGCAGTGTAGTTGTGCCCTATCTGTCGCGCGACAAATGTCTTCGTGTAGACGTAGCCTTACAGCCAGACATATGACAGGGAGGATGAAGGGAGAAAGTGCAGATACGGGGTATATATATATATATATATATATATATACATATATATATTATATATATAAATAAAGCTACAGGAGCATATCCCTTTTAGCACAGAAAAATTGTAACATTTGGCTGACATGAATAATCAAAAAACAATATTGGAGTAAACAACAGACTCTACTTAATCTGGGTTTTAATGAGCTAAACCGGTGATTTCCCATATTACAGGGAAATGTTTTCGTTCCTGAGGAATCCCTACTTTGGTACCTCTAAGTGCTGGGGTGGGTAAAGCATTTTATATTTTTTGACAGCTTTGCTTGTACCCATGTCAAGCATCTTTGAGCTTTAGGCCTCTTTCACACGGGCGTCATGGATTTGGACCGGATAAGATGCGGGTGCGTTGCGGGAAAATGCGCGATTTTTCTGCGCGAGTGCAAAACATTTGAATGCGTTTTGCACGGGCGTGAGAAAAATCTGCATATTTTGTACCCAAACCCGAACTTCTTCACAGAAGTTCAGCTTTGGGTTGGGTGTTGTATAGACTGTATTATTTTCCCTGGTTATAAGGGAAAATAATAGCATTCTTAATACAGAATGCTTAGTACAATAGGGCTGGAGGGGTTAAAAAAAAAATATAAAAAAATAAAAAATAATAATTTTACTCACCTTAATCCACTTGTTGGCGCAGGCCGGCTTCTCTTCTTTCCTATTTCTTCAGGACCTGGGTAAAGGACCTTTGATGACATCACTGCGCTCATCAGATGGTCCATCACATGATCCATCATCATGGTAATAAGTCATGTGACTGACCATGTGATGAGCGCAGTGACGTCACCACGGGTCCTTTTCCTCCTGCACAGCAAAAAAGAAGAAAGAAGAGAAGCCGGGCTGTGCGAACAAGTGGATTAAGGTGAGTTAAAAAAGTTTTTTTTAACCACTCCAGCCCTATTTTACTAAGCATTCTGTATTCAGAATGCTATTATTTTCCCTTATAACCATGTTATAATAGAAAATAATAATGATCGGGTCCCCATCCCGATCGTCTCCTAGCAACCAAGCGTGAAAATCGCACCGCATCCGCACTTGCTTGCGGATGTTTGTGATTTTCACGCAGCCCCATTCACTTCTATGGGGCCTGCGTTGCGTGAAAAACGCACAAAATAGAGCATGCTGCGATTTTCACGCAACGCACAAGTAATGCGTGAAAATCACCGCTCATGTGTACTGCCCCATTGAAATGAATGGGTCCGGATTCACCTCACACATTGCACCCGCGCGGAAATCTCGTCCGTGTGAAAGGGGCCTTAAGGTCTTACTTCTGCTTTCTTCAGAGAAACCCCTGATCTGGTTTCAGGAAGTACTGCTTGGGAATCAATGGGTTTTAAAGAGGACCTGAAACAAACCACAAAAGTAAAACTGACATATATGTTCAAAACTGACATCATGTACCTTTAACCGATTGTGGTCCTGTGATTGAAAATCTTTTTTGTTATCGGCTCTCTATTGGCCCCCAGCAATCAGCGCTGTTAGGCCTCATTCACATGATAGTGACAAAAAACAGTCCAATTTTCAAAATTTTTTTTTTTTATGGACTTCTTTTTGAAAAATGGGCATTAAAAAATGCCCCCATCCCCCCCCCCCCCCCCCCCTTGAATTATGTGTGCTGTTGGGCCGTGAAAACAGACAAAATAAGCCAGGTCCTAATTTTTTTGATAATATTTACGGTGAATGCACCCATAGACTGTCATCATTCTGAAAATGGCTATGTGATGGCAGTTAAAAAAAGGCCGTTGTGTGAATAAGATCTTATGTTCAGGGTCCAATATGCTAATTAACCACCTCCGGACCGCCTAACGCAGGATCGCGTTCCGGAGGTGGCAGCCCTGCGCAGAGTCACGCATATATGCGTCATCTTGCGATGGCCGAGATTTCCTGTGAACGCGCGCACACAGGCGCGCGCGCTCACAGGAACGGAAGGTAAGAGAGTTGATCTCCAGCCTGCCAGCGGCGATCGTTCGCTGGCAGGCTGGAGATGTGTTTTTTTTAACCCCTAACAGGTATATTAGACGCTGTTTTGATAACAGCGTCTAATATACCTGCTACCTTGTCCTCTGGTGGTCCCCTTTGTTTGGATCGACCACCAGAGGACACAGGTAGCTCAGTAAAGTAGCACCAAGCACCACTACACTACACTACACCCCCCCCCCCCGTCACTTATTAACCCCTTATTAGCCCCTGATCACCCCTGATCACCCCATATAGACTCCCTGATCACCCCCCTGTCATTGATTACCCCCCTGTCATTAATCAACCCCCTGTAAAGCTCCATTCAGACGTCCGCATGATTTTTACGGATCCACTGATAGATGGATCGGATCCGCAAAACGCATCCGGACGTCTGAATGAAGCCTTACAGGGGCGTGATCAATGACTGTGTTGATCACCCCATATAGACTCCCTGATCACCCCCCTGTCATTGATTACCCCCCTGTCATTGATTACCCCCCTATAAAGCTCCATTCAGATGTCCGCATGATTTTTACGGATGCACTGATAGATGGATCGGATCCGCAAAACGCATCCGGACGTCTGAATGAAGCCTTACAGGGGCATGATCAATGACTGTGGTGATCACCCCATATAGACTCCCTGATCACCCCCCTGTAAAGCTCCATTCAGATGTCCGCATGATTTTTACGGATGCACTGATAGATGGATCCGATCCGCAAAACGCATCCGGACGTCTGAATGAAGCCTTACAGGGGCATGATCAATGACTGTGGTGATCACCCCATATAGACTCCCTGATCACCCCCCTGTAAAGCTCCATTCAGATGTCCGCATGATTTTTACGGATGCACTGATAGATGGATCGGATCCGCAAAACGCATCCGGACGTCTGAATGAAGCCTTACAGGGGCATGATCAATGACTGTGGTGATCACCCCCCTGTCATTGATTACCCCCCTGTAAAGCTCCATTCAGATGTCCGCATGATTTTTACGGATGCACTGATAGATGGATCGGATCCGCAAAACGCATCCGGACGTCTGAATGAAGCCTTACAGGGGCATGATCAATGACTGTGGTGATCACCCCATATAGACTCCCTGATCACCCCCCTGTAAAGCTCCATTCAGATGTCCGCATGATTTTTACGGATGCACTGATAGATGGATCCGATCCGCAAAACGCATCCGGACGTCTGAATGAAGCCTTACAGGGGCATGATCAATGACTGTGGTGATCACCCCATATAGACTCCCTGATCACCCCCCTGTCATTGATCACCCCCCCTGTCATTGATCACCACCCCTGTCATTGATCACCCCCCTGTCATTGATCACCCCTCTGTAAGGCTCCATTCAGACATTTTTTTGGCCCAAGTTAGCGGAATTTTTTTTTTTTTTTCTTACAAAGTCTCATATTCCACTAACTTGTGTCAAAAAATAAAATCTCACATGAACTCACCATACCCCTCACGGAATCCAAATGCGTAAATCTTTTTAGACATTTATATTCCAGACTTCTTCTCACGCTTTAGGGCCCCTAGAATGCCAGGGCAGTATAAATACCCCACATGTGACCCCATTTCGGAAAGAAGACACCCCCAGGTATTCCGTGAGGGGCATATTGAGTCCATGAAAGATTGAAATTTTTGTCCCAAGTTAGCGGAACGGGAGACTTTGTGAGAAAAAAATTAAAAATATCAATTTCCGCTAACTTGTGCCAAAAAAAAAAAATTTCTATGAACTCGCCATGCCCCTCATTGAATACCTTGGGGTGTCTTATTTCCAAAATGGGGTCACATGTGGGGTATTTATACTGCCCTGGCATTCTAGGGGCCCCAAAGCGTGAGAAGAAGTCTGGTATCCAAATGTCTAAAAATGCCCTCCTAAAAGGAATTTGGGCACCTTTGCGCATCTAGGCTGCAAAAAAGTGTCACACATCTGGTATCGCCGTACTCATGAGAAGTTGGGGAATGTGTTTTGGGGTGTCATTTTACATATACCCATGCTGGGTGAGAGAAATATCTTGGTCAAATGCCAACTTTGTATAAAAAAATGGGAAAAGTTGTCTTTTGCCAAGATATTTATCTCACCCAGCATGGGTATATGTAAAATGACACCACAAAACACATTCCCCAACTTCTCCTGAGTACGGAGATACCAGATGTGTGACACTTTTTTGCAGCCTAGGTGGGCAAAGGGGCCCATATTCCAAAGAGCACCTTTAGGATTTCACAGGTCATTTACCTACTTACCACACATTAGGGCCCCTGGAAAATGCCAGGGCAGTATAACTACCCCACAAGTGACCCCATTTTGGAAAGAAGACACCCCAAGGTATTCCGTGAGGGGCATGGCGAGTTCCTAGAATTTTTTATTTTTTGTCACAAGTTAGTGGAAAATGATGATTTTTTTTTTTTTTTTTTTTTCATACAAAGTCTCATATTCCACTAACTTGTGACAAAAAAAAAAAACTTCCATGAACTCACTATGCCCATCAGCGAATACCTTGGGGTCTCTTCTTTCCAAAATGGGGTCACTTGTGGGGTAGTTATACTGCCCTGGCATTCTAGGGGCCCAAATGTGTGGTAAGGAGTTTGAAATCAAATTCTGTAAAAAATGACGAGTGAAATCCGAAAGGTGCTCTTTGGAATATGGGCCCCTTTGCCCACCTAGGCTGCAAAAAAGTGTCACACATCTGGTATCTCCGTACTCAGGAGAAGGTGGGGAATGTGTTTTGGGGTGTCTTTTTACATATACCCATGCTGGGTGAGAGAAATATCTTGGCAAAAGACAACTTTTCCCATTTTTTTATTTTTTTATACAAAGTTGGCGTTAAATTTCGATTAATAACAAAAAAAGTAAAAATGAAAGCTCTATTAAAGGAGGTAAAATTCATTTGGGTGGTAAGTTGCATGACCGAGCAATAAACGGTGAAAGTAGTGTAGGTCAGAAGTGTAAAAAGTGGCCTGGTCTTTCAGGGTGTTTAAGCACTGGGGGCTGAGGTGGTTAATGAATACACTGACAATGTGATCCTGTGAGATAATGTAAGTGTCACAAGATCCAGCTGCTAGAACTACTCTGGACAGTGTCACAGCGGCTGAGGTTCACACCCCTTTGTATATGGGTGCTGGAGACCCCCTGTTGTCAATGTATTTATTAATTAGCCTTTCACACACCATAAATAATGGTACCGATTGCCGGGGAACAGGTTGGCCAATAGAAAGCAAAAGTGATCTGCAATCCGTGGACCACAATCATAAGTATGCTCCAGTTTTACTTTCTGAGGAACATAACAGGTCCGCTTTAAGACCAATACGCATGGAAATATATATGTAGCGTGGTATACAAGATATTTAGCTCATATGTTGTTGGGTGAAGGTCTGCCTGTTCATTCTCCATATCTGTTCAGACTATAGGGGGTGGGTCAAAATGTCACAGTATATGTTGGCGAAATAAAGACTACTTCATTTTGACTACCACTAAGTTGATGCTGTGACTCCTATCATGTTGGTATCTGATGTCCATTAAGGATAGGTTCACATATGCGGCATAAACTCAGATTACTCTGTTCCGGCAAGGCTTTACACTGAAGGATTCTCACTGACTTTTTGTCTGGCCGAAAGCCCTCATATATGCCATTATAGTCTATGGGGATTCAGAGGTGCGTGGCCGTGTCCTGCTCTGTTGGATATGGGAAACTCCAATACTCTGTTCCTCTGCCAGAACAGAGTATCAGGGTTTATGCCGCATATGTGAACATAGCCTAAGGATTCTTGGACTGTTGGAATTGCATCCGTTCATCCGTCAGGGGTATATACCAAGTTAGGTGCTTTTTGTATAGGTTGTAGTAAACCAGCTCCCTTTTAGCCCTGAAACCATTCCAATAACAACCTAAAAATTCCAACCACTGACAGTTATGAAATACCCTCAACCCTGTGTGTTATTATGCTAATGCTCTAACTAAAGGGATCTGATAGAACTTTATATTAACAGACTACTATTTATGTAACTTCTGATTGTCCTATTTATTTCATGTGTTCCTATAGGCCGACTATTGCATTATACCTGTACTCTATTAAACCAATTAGCTTACTGCGACATAAAGTGCAACTATTGAATTAAATATACAAACTCTAGAGTCTGGCTGTACAAATCTCACAAGCCAAGAAATAATACTGACATCATCTCTTATAAACGCTATGGACATCTATGATGTCATGATTTGGATATTCAAGATCCTGCTGAGGACAGGATAAAAAACAGGTCTGCTGTTGTCTAAAAATCGAAAACATTAGGTGAAAAATTTGCCCACGGTGACCAATAAGATCCCATGTGACAGTAATATGATTGTTATTTATGGCTTAATATGGTGGTTACAAAATTATGAGGGCACAGCTAGTGCTGTTTTTGTGTCGTGAGTAATGCTGGAACCTCTCATTCATTCATACACCTTTGGGATAGAGAAGTAAATGTGAAGCACATGGCAGCTAAGCTCAGCAGCTCAGATATGAATATTTCAGAAAAGAATTACATTTTTCTATAAATAAGAATGGTGGATTGTGTATTAAAATATACCTATTACATGTAACAAAGAATCCCTATGGGTCCATGTGCTATGTGTGGTGCCTCTTTTACACACCACAGTCTTCCCAAATTCCTTCCAGGAAGAATACCTATCCAGAATGCAATGCAGCATGTCACACTTTTTTTCTGCAATGTTCATACTGTATATACAAATTATTAGGATTATCTCAATTTCTTCTTATTATATGAAGAGAAATTAAAATTCCTATGTGTGCCACAAAAGAGCACCAATAGAGGATATAACCAGTCCCTCGGAAAAAGCTAATAAAATCTAGCAAATGTTATTTTCTATATATTTTATTTCTCAAATTTTGTGTAAAAAAATAGCCTTTATACACTTAACATTGAATCTGCAATATCAAAAAGGAAAAGTCGTGGAATTATGGAAATCACAGGATTGATAGACATGTTAGTGATATTCAAATGATAAAAAAAATCAAAACAAAATATCAAGTATTGAGTATAAACGCCTTGTGCAGGAATACATGAATTTTCTAAGGAATGTTCTGTCACACTGAACGCACTTGGGCATGAAAATCATATAGATCAACTGCTCACAGCTCCCTTTGCAATTACCACCCAATAACGTCCAAGATCCGCTCAATGGGAGAAAAGTCTGCAGATGCTGCAAGCCATGGTAGTACGTTTAGGCCGTGGAGTCTGCTCACAGTAGCACAGGCAACATGTGGCCTGGCATTGTCCTGTTCAAAAATGGCTCCTGGCACACTATCAAGAAATGGCTGTTCCACTGGTTCCACAACCGAACCATTATAACACCAGTACATTATGCCACCTTATACCATAATCCTGGAAGAATGCACGGTGTAATGTTCCCTTTTGAAGGCCTCTTCATGGCGTTACCCATGTGGTCTCCAGACCAATTCCCAGCTATCATTCTGTCCAAGACAAAAGCAGGACTCATCACTGAAGAGGGTAGACTTCCATTACAGCCTCCATTGCCATCTTGCTGTGCACCATGATAGCCTCTGACAGCTGGACGTCTTACTTATAGCAAGGTGAAAACACCTTCTGATGGTTTGCATAGTCATTGTTTGCCACCCTAGGTTTGTGATGTAACGTCCAATTTCATTTGCAGTACGCTGTGCACCATTCCTCTAATTAGACGATATGTCCATGCAGAGGTTCACCTTTGTGCACCTCTTGCTATCATTTCAGTTTGTATTTGCTCTCCCAACCACTGGGGGACACAACGTTGAACGATGGTGACATCTTGGCCTAGGCACATAGTGATCTACCAAGTGATAAACCAAGGTCTCTCAGTTCAAGGATTCTGTCCCTGTCCCAAGTGGCAATAACTGGTATGTGAACAAACACCAGGCATCACCAATCATCCCACATGACTTGATCAGATTTTTCATGAAGGTTTCATGTGGCTAAAAAACATTTCTTTCAATCTGGCTATACTAATTCAGCATCACCGTTGACTATAGGTTTAAGGGGATATCGCACAAATGTTACCCCTATTCATATGCCCAATTATGACATATGGACGTCACAGAGTCCGGAACAGGTTTTTTTTCCAACTAAATAATTGTACTGTATTGTCCCATAGCATTCTATAGTGCTTTGTAATGGATCTGTAGCCATCATTTATAGGATATCCAAAGTCAAATCACTAAGGAAAGGATAGAATGGCATGGGTCATATAGGTATGTTTATATTAAAGGAGTGATCTCTGGGTCATTACTTCCACTGTGGACAGGGTCAGAGTTATTATTCTGCCTCGTGTATGCACAGATGAGGTGGATTCGGGAGTTTGCAAATGCACCAGGGAGAGGTACAGTTCTGGCCCTGTCCACAGTGGAAGTGACATTCTGTCTTTAGCCCAAGCCAGAAAACTAGTAAAGGATGCCCTTTCATTGTTTACCAGGTGGCACAAATTCATAGTTTTAGTATCAACATTTTCAAGAGACAACGATGTAGTAAACTGTGGAAGCAAACACAGCCACCAATAAAACAATAAAGGAGATACAACACTTGCCACAGTCCTGCTTGCTTCAAACAGATGATCAGCAGGGGTGCCGAGAGTCGGACCTACATGATCCAATACACGGCCTATTCTAGGTTTAGGCTACCACTTTTAATGAACTGTGATAACCTCTTTTAAAAAATGAGCTTTCCAGTTATAAATCATGTTTAATGATCCCTTAAAGACCTCTCACCTAGCCAATTAAGCACCTGCTCCGTACTGCCGTGGGGCGAAACTCCTGATCCAGCTGCCTGCAGGAGAAGGTTCCTGTCCACGTTGCAAGGCCTGTTAAAAAGACGGATAATGACTACAAGGTAGCTACCCCTACTAGGTAGAGACAACTTTGTTGCTCTAGGATGGCAACTAATCTGCATATCTTCCCAAACATAACCTTTGGGGGTCAAAAACGCCGGTCTTAATAAGCCCCTGCGCTGGCAGTAGACCCGCCAAAGTTATGTAGATGCGCCTCTTCATAACTTCGACGCATCCAGCACCGGTCTAAATGTAAACCAGCTTCCTTGCTGGCTTACATTTAGAGCATTTTCTAAGCCTAAAATAGCTGTAGAAAATGATGAATGAGATGGGCCTGCTGTCCCCTTCCCCGCCACATTGAGTTTTTTAGATCTGGCGTGAGCGGGGAAAAGTTACAGGTTGCAGTGCAAATAACCTAATGTAGGCGGATTTCTGATAGTAAATGACCCTGTTTGTTTCCATCTTGTTGAATCTAGACGTCTTACACCATAAAACAAATTTAGTACAGTTCTAAAAATTGTGCCACAAAATGTGCTATATATAATCCATATCAAATACCATCATGTAGGTATTCTAAGTTCTAAGCTATTCACAGAAAACGTAAAAATGGGAAGCTTTTCCCAGAACACATCATGTAGCTATGTAGAGTGGAATTCATGTGGTGAACTACACTATATATTCAGATATACTGTATGTGCATGGACACTGCTATTTTCCACTCAGCTCATGCTAATTATGAAAAAAATAATTAAGGAAACATCCATTTGAGGTGATATCTCAGATAGTTCCTTGCTGTCAATGATGTAATGCCTGTTAAATGTAGTCACGATCTTTACACAGTCACTAATAGGATGCTATTACTTGTCAAAACAATGCAGAACCCTATAGCCGTCTCATGTCAGTGGAGATCATCACTTCTATGTAATTACAATCAACTTGTGAAAGTGAAGCTGATGAAAACCCCTATGCTTGCATAAACCTATGGTAAAAATATACAAGGATACACTGATTTCCAACAGCAATGCAACTGATTTCTTACTTCTAGAAAGCATATTTATAGATTTGCAAGGCTTCAATGAATTAAAGAGAAACTTCCACTTTTGGCCAAAAACAATAAGATACAATCATGACAATCCTTAGAATGCTCAAGATCACTGAACTCCCAGATTACTACAATTTTGGAACTACTGAAAGTTTAGATAATAATACAATAAATACAACAGACAGACATATTTTAATAATTAGGAATATGGAGCTGTTAGGGTCATTTAACATACCAGGGCTGGTCCCTCAGATGCAGGGTTCCAAGGTGCTCTGTACAATATAGACCCTTAGGAAAGAAAAAAAATGTTACTGCTTTGTACAGAAGTTGCCAGAACAACACCTTTTCTGCATGCACTCATGATGCTGATAAAGCCTCATGCATGCGACCATGTCCATATTTTGGTCCGCAAACCATGGACCTGCAAAATAAGGACACCTTTCATGCGGAGTCCACATTTTTCTCACTAGAAATGACTAGAAACAATTACTCTTGTCCTCAATAAGGACGAGAATAGGATGTGTTCTATAATTTGCGGAATAGACATACAGCACACGGATAACATCCATGTGCTGTCCTTTTTTTTTGTGGACCCATAGAAAAGAATGGGTCTGCGTGCTATCCGCAAAAAAAAGCGCGGATCGGACACAGATGCAGAATACGGTCGTGTTCATGAGGCCTTAAAGGGGTATTCCAGTTTGCTCATATTGATGACCTAGCCTCAGGATATGTTACCAATATCAGATCAGCAGGGGTCCTACTCCCAGCACACCCGTCAATCAGCTGTTTGAAGACACCAAAGTGCTTGTGTAAGCGCCGCATTCCATCCACTGTTTACCTGCTCCCCATCGAAATTGGGACAATGGGACACAGCAGCTGTAATTACTCTGCTCTGCCACAGCAATGTCGTCGACAGGCAGGTAAACAGTGAAGAGAATGCAACGCTTGCACAAGTGTGGGGATGCTAGGAGTCAGACCCCCGCCAATATATTGATGACCTTTCCTAAGAAAGGGTCATCAATATGAGAAAACCGGACAACCCCTTTAATACTGAGCGTACTATACTTCCATTCTGCCTGCTTTTTGGCCCAAATGAAGCAGTTAAAATGGAGAAAACAGCTCTTAGTATTACCAGATGCAGGGGGCAGGCAGAGCAGGAAGTCTGGAAGGTATAGCTTCCGCCAATAGCTGCAGAGCAGGAAGTGATGTCAGAGAAGGGGGCGTCATTTAGCAAGTTCTCCTGTATGGCCCAGTAACAGTGAGTATTTTGTCATTTCTTGTGGTATTAAATTGTGTATAGAGCACCTTGTAAACTTGCATTTAAGTACCACAGTGACAGAATTAATAGCCCTGGTATGTGATATTAGAAGGGTTCTTTGACGATAAGATGACCACAGGGTGTCCCGCTGCCCAAAACAATGTAGTAACCTATAGCTGTCCGATGTCTGTATTGGGGTCCTCCAGAGTGAGAAAAGGTTTGTAGCCATTCTCCCCTCCCCCCGGATTCCTCTTATCAACATATACACAGTAGAGAGATATAAATTTATGCATGAACCTTTGGGGTTTCTAAAAATTCCATATAATCCCTGATAATCACCAAAGTGTGTACCAATGCAAGCTACCATGAAGAAATCTATGCTTTATCCATTTACAGCATGGTCTGCTACCTGTGACTCTCTGGGTAAAGCGAACCAACTAGTAGTCTCAGCATGCAACAAAAGCTGCCACGGCATCCTAGGATTTCTAGTGCCAAAATAGCTGGAGAGAAGTGGACTGCAGACCACTACTCCAGATTTCTAATGATGACCCATAAAAAAGAGAAACAGCTCTTAAAACACATGCATAATGTTTTGAAGATTGGAGGCATAAAACGATCAGAAAGAAAACTTTTAAAACCACGTGCCAAACATTCTGTAGATCTGTCACGTACCGCAAACCACACTGACTCCACGAGGACTTTGAAGATTTCTCGTGGTATCTGGCACCATAATGTTATCAGATGCTTTAAGTGCTTGGGGCCTCCATGGATCATAGTTGCCTTTCCAGCACATCTCACAGACGCTCGATTGGGGAATCTGGGAACCAAGTCTTGAACTCTTTAAGTTCATGATGAATAGAAAAGTGATGAACCATAGCCAGCCTTAAAGCGAATGTGTCACCTATAATTTTTTTCTGCCAGTTAAAAACCAGATAATGACACACAACCTTTTTTTCTAATCTGTTTTTATTTTATGATTGTAGATTTTTTTGTCTATTTCGTGAACATGATTATGGGGGCTGCCATTATGTCTGAGCTGTTCTTAACAGCATTTATATATGCTTTACAGCAGCCACCATGGGCCGTAGACACAGATAGGAGCTGATCCCACTGAGTTATATGGGAGAGTTTCCTAGGCATGCTATGTGACCAGTCAATGCAGAAAACAGAGCAGTGTACAGCAAGGCTCCATCCTGTCCGAGTGCAGGAGCACAATCTAGCAGACTAAAACTCCACATTCACTCTACTCCTGATGAGAAATTCTCCACAAATAGTATAGCCCTTACCTAATGATATCACCAGTTTAGCACAGTGAAAACTGCTGACAGTCTTCTACTTTTTACAGCAAATTTTCCTACAGTAGCTGTTCTGTAGATTAGACTTCACTTTCCAAGTGCATGAAGTGACCTTTTATGTAATTCCAAGGACTGGTTCTGGTGCCACAGTTTCTTAAAACAGCCAATCGGTAGGTCAGGTGCTCCCAAGGACACATACCTTCATAAAAGCCACTTTTGGGTACAGTCCATGTAGTGACCGTAAACCAAGCAGTTGTGCAAGTCTCTGCAATCCCATCCCCCCCCCCCAAAAAAAATAATGTGTGCGCAGACCTCCAAAACTGTAGGATATTTATATGAGTCGTTTGTATGCCTTTTTTTTATTGTGACAAAATACAATTTTTGTTAAAATAAAAAATAAAACATAAAAAAGCAACAAAAACTATTAATGTAAATATGCCCTAAAGATTTGTCCGCAAATACTGCTTTTTTTTGTTTTTTTTCCATAGCAGTACTGCAAAATCCATATGTATGAACATATGGAATGGAATGGATAACTAAAATTAGAAGTGGAGCTTCTCTCCTGTCATTGAAATATATATGTCAGAGCAACCTAGATGAAAGGAGCTTCAGGAAAATGGAAATCTCAGAGGTGATGGAGTAAAGTGCTTAGTAGGGCAGCATGGGCTGCTTCATTCAGATAATTGTGGGGGTTCCATCTTCCATTCATTTGCTTCTCCTGTCCTGTCATTGAGATATATATGTCAGTGCAACCTAGCTGAAAGGAGCTTCAGGGAAATGGAAATCTCAGAGGTGATGGAGCAAATTGCTTAGTAGGACAATATGGGCCGCTTCATCCAGACAATTGTGGGTTCCATCTTCTAATAATTTGCTAAAGCAAAGCTTTGAGCCTCGTTTATGGTAACACAATTATATGAAAAATAAGTTTATTTCCCATTGCAACAACTGGAGAGCATCTGTGTTTAGTGCAGGGTTGACTGCAGTCTTTTAGGGTCTTCAAACCTTTGGAGCACTGTAGGGGTATGGCCACACCTGTCCTATACAATGCAGTTTTTGCACACAAAAAAACGTGGGTGAGATTTAAATAGATTTTAAAGGGAACCTGTCACCAGAATTTTGTGTATAGAGCTGAGGCCATGGGTTGCTAGATGGCCGCTAGCACATCCGCAATACCCAGTCCCCATAGCTCTGTGTGCTTTTATTGTGTAAAAAAACTGATTTGATACATATGCAAATTACCCTGAGATGAGTCCTATACGTGAGATGAGTCAGGGACAGGACTCATCTCAGGTTAATTTGCATATGTATCAAATCGTTTTTTTCACACAATAAAAGCACACAGAGCTATGGGGACTGGGTATTGCGGATGTGCTAGCGGCCATCTAGCAGCCCATGTCCTCAGCTCTATACCCAAAATCCCGGCGACAGGTTCCCTTTAACCATTTTTTTCAGCGTAAAAGCGGTTCTGTATGTCTCAGAAGATAAATTGATGTAGAGTAGGACCTCAGAAGCTTTTATATGTGCCGTTTTAGGGTCTGTAAACTAAGAGCCAGAATAAGTTTCTATACATGTCAACGCATATGCTGCAGAATATGCTATTACTCTCAGGAGACAATGGAAGCAGTCATACCGAGACAAGCAATATCCCCCACATGTTGGTAACGGCACAATATATTTCATGCATAGGTATAAAAACTAAGCAACTCCTAAGCAAATCTATAGATGAACATACTACCTTTACAGCTACCCTGGGGGTCCTGAGCGGTTCAGAACCTTTAGGCCCCTTTCACACGGCGAGTATTCCGCGCGGATGCGATGCGTGAGTTGAACGCATTGCACCCGCACTGAATACCGACCCATTCATTTCTATGGGGCTGTTCAGATGAGCGGTGATTTTCACGCATCACTTATGCGTTGTGTGAAAATCACAGCATGCTCTATATTCTGCGTTTTTCACGCAACGCAGGCCCCATAAAAGTGAATGGGGTTGCGTGAAAATCGCAAGCATCCGCAAGCAAGTGCGGATGCGGTGTGATTTTCACGCACGGTTGCTAGGAGACGATCGGGATGGAGACCCGATCATTATTATTTTCCCTTATAACATGGTTATAAGGGAAAATAATAGCATTCTGAATACAGAATGCAAAGTAAAATAGCGCTGGAGGGGTTAAAAAAATAATAATAATAATTTAACTCACCTTAATCCACTTGCTCGCGTAGCCCGGCATCTCCTTGTGTCTCCTTTGTTGAAGGACCTACGGTGAGCATTAAATACAGTTACAGGACCTTTGATGACGTCACTCCGGTCATCACATGGTACGTCACATGATCTTTTACCATGGTGAATCACCATGGTAAAAGATCATGTGACGTACCATGTGATGACCGGAGTGACGTCATCAAAGGTCCTGTAACTGTATTTAATGCTCACCGTAGGTCCTTCAACAAAGGAGACACAAGGAGATGCCGGGCTACGCGAGCAAGTGGATTAAGGTGAGTTAAATTTTTTTTTTTTAACCCCTCCAGCGCTATTTTACTTTGCATTCTGTATTCAGAATGCTATTATTTTCCCTTATAACCATGTTATAAGGGAAAATAATACTATTTACAGAACACCGATCCCAAGCCTGAACTTCTGTGAAGAAGTTCAGGTTTGGGTACCAAACATGCGCGATTTTTCTCACGCGTGTGCAAAACGCATTACAATGTTTTGCACTCGCGCGGAAAAAACGCGGGTGTTCCCGCAACGCACCCGCACATTTTTCCACAACGCCCGTGTGAAAGAGGCCTTAGGCCTCTTTCACACGAGCGTTACGGATTGGGGCCGGATGCGTTCAGGGTGCGTTCAGTGAAACTCACACTATTTTGCAAGCAAGTTCAGTCAGTTTTGTCTGCGGTTGCGTTTAGTTGTTCAGTTTTTTCCGCGCGGGTGCAATGCGTTTTGATGCGTTTTTCACGCGCGTGATAAAAAAACGGAATGTTTACAAACAACATCTCTTAGCAACCATCAGTGAAAAACGCATCGCACCCGCACTTGCTTGCGGATGCAATGCGTTTTTCACGCAGCCCCATTCACTTCTATGGGGCCAGGGCTGCGTGAAAAACGCAGAATATAGAACATGCTGCGATTTTCACGCAACGCAGAACTGATGCGTGAAAAACAACGCTCATGTACACAGACCCATTGAAATGAATGGGTCAGGATTCAGTGCGGGTGCTATGCGTTCACGTCACGCATTGCACCTGCGCGGAAAACTCGCTCGTGTGAAAGGGGCCTTATAGTTCCCAACTATTCAATGTGATTCCCCAAAAATGTGTGACAGGTCATAATAAAAGCCCACGTGAGGAATGATTTCTAGCAATCGAAAGTGACATGAAAAGAATTCCCATCTCCAAACAGGACATTCTCCTGCTGCATCTATGTGAACATAGGTAATGTTACTCAAATACACAGACACCTAATAAAAAGAGAATGATCCAGAACTGCTCACAATATTCTAATGATGCCCATTAGGAGGCTCCCGCTGGAGCTGTTCCAGACGTATCCCAGGCGGAGGAGGCCCCAGGGCAGAAGCAGAATACGTTGGAGAAATTATCTCTCTCCCCTTTGGCCTGATACCGCCTCCAAAGAGAAGATGCTGCACAAGACCAGACAAAGGAAGCAGAGGCTGGCGTGCTCACTACGAACGGCAGAAGCTGATGATGAAGATGATGAACGTGATGATGCGCATAAACATCTGTCTACAGTCTGCTGCATTATTTACACACAAGTCATTTCTGCTAAAAGCAATAAATGCAATATGGCGATTAGATTTATAACCTGGAAATGACATATCGCAGACAGTCTTGTATCGCTGAGTATAGCACGGCAGCTGACAACCAGAGAGATATCCAAACCTTGCAGTGTTTCATGATCAGGCCTTTAGCCGTCAATACACCACAGCCTGTGGTCTAAGAATATCTGGCACACTACAGCTTCCACAGTCATTTTAGGTTGGGTTGGGCCTCATGCACATGGCACAGGTGCATGCAGATTTCCCAGCAGGGACTACACATGCTGCTATGCGGTTCTCCGTTAGGCTGTGTTCACATCTCTGGCGCAAAAAAACATAGTGTGCAGTGGTTTTTGTCCGGCCAAAACCTGGCATTTATGCTAGAAATCAGCCGGATTACCACCGGACCTCACCGCAGTCAGCAGTGAGATGTGGGTTTATCCCACGAACAATATTCTACAGTTTTCAGACAAGCACCTAGTACTGAATACTTTTGGAATTGCACGTAATTAAACATGTAGTACAGCTACTGAGTTATTCACTGAAATCTATCTGTATAGCGCCACCTGCTGTTTGCTCTTTTTCTAAATTCACTGTCCTGCTCACTGAGATGGAAGCATATGCTCAGTACTATCCTTCAACTGCCACCAGCTGCAATAGAAAGGACATGCCCTGAGAAAGTGCACGCCCCCTAAGCTGCCGGCTTGAAATAACTCTAGCACAGCAATTGGAGCAATGAATGGGGAGATCTCTGGATCCATGTGAGATACAGGGCTGGTTCTAGATTTGTTAGAAAGAGGTTATCATGATGTTTGATTATAATTGTTTACATTAAAGGGGTTCTACAGTTATTTTAAACTGATAATCTATCCTCTGGATAGATCATCAGCATCTGATCGGTGGGGGTCCGACACCCGGGACCCCAAGCGATCAGCTGTTTGAGAAGGCAGCGGAGCTAGAGGAGCGCCACGGCCTTCTAGCTGTTTACCGCTGTCCCAGTAACGTCACGACTAGTATCAACTAGCCTGGGCGGGGCTAAGCTCCATTCAAGTGAACAGAGCTTAGCCCCGCCCAGGCCAGTTGATACTAGTCGTGACATCACTGGGTCTGCGGTAAACAGTGAGAAGGCCGCGGCGCTCCTGGAACGCTGCTGCCTTCTTAAACAGCTGATCGCTCCCCCCACTGATCAGATGCTGATGATCTATCCAGAGGATAGATCATCAGTTTAAACAAAGTGCAGAACTTCTTTAATTATAGAATAACCCCTTTAAAGCGGTTATTCTAAAATTAATGTAATCATACGCCCGGGCCCCTCACACTGATTCTACTTACCTGGCTCCCCGCGTCGCTCCTGGTCCCCGCACGGCTGCAGCTGCTTCTCCCCATGCATGGATGAAAACATCCGGTGTCGGGGGGAGCAACCAATGGCAGGCGGTGACGGGAACGAGCCTCCCTAGCATCGAGGGTGACACTAGGGAGGCTCTTCCCCATCACCGCCTGCCATTGACTGCTCCCCCTGACACCAGATATTTTCATCCGTGCATTGGGAGAAGCACCTGCAGCCGTGCGGGGACCAGGAGCAGCGTGAGGAGCCAGGTAAGTAGAATCAGTGTAAGGGGCCCAGGCGTATGTGGGGCATTTTCAGCCTCGCCTAACCCCACTTAAGTGACATATGTGGGAGGTATTCTCCCCTTAGAAGCAAAACTTTTAGGCCACAATAACTTCATAACACAGAAAGCAATGTCATAATTTTTTGCTTTTAAGAACTTATATGGAATTTATACTTATAGAAGTATGAACAGAGTCTTAAGGTCATTTATTAAGACTGGCGTTTTAGATGGTCAGTCTTAATAACCCCGTGAGAGAGATGCCAGCATAACTTCGGCGCATCCACTGCTGGTCTAAATGTAAGCCTGTTTCCTTGCTGGCTTAAATTTAGACCATTTTCTCTCCGTCACAATCTACGACAGATATACACCAGAAAACTGGCATATATCTTATAATAAACCCCCAAAAAGGATGCAAAGGCAGCGGGTGTTATAAAATAACAAATAAAAGTCTTACTCACCTCTCCCATCCCCTGCCATTTCAGTGCCATAGCTCTTTGTGCTGGTTCTAGTCCTGCGGCACTGACATCCCACGCTACCACATATGACCTCTACAGTCAATCACTGGGCGCAGTGGTCACATGGGGTAGTCAAGGACGTCATTGATGCAGCGCCAGAAACAAAGAGGAAGGGCACTGAACTGGTGGGGGATCGGACAGGTAAGCATTCTTTTCTTATTTTATAACACTCTCTGCCTTTACCTAATAGTCTGGGGTCACAGAAATCCCCTTCAATATATCTTAAACTTAAAGATGTATTCCCATCACAAGATTTGTGGCATACTGCTAATATGCCACAAATGTCAGATAGGTGCGGGTCCCAACTCTGAGACCCGCTCCCACCTACAGAACGGGGGGCCCGAAGTGAAGGGTGAGCAGCTGCGTAAGCGCGGCTACTCTCCATTCACCACTATTCGCAAATTCTGTCAGTCCCACAGCAATGAATGGAGAGGGATGAGAATTTCGAAGATAGCTGAGTGCGCTTGCTGGGCTATTTTCAGGAGTCCCAAAGAAATTAACAAGAGAGCAAGCATCACATGTGTAGTATGCCCTCTATCACTTCGGGGGCCACGTACTGGAGATAGAAGTGGGTTCCAGAGGTAGGACCCGCACCTATCTCACATTTGTCACAAATATTGAGATGGGAAGACCCCTTCATAGCATAGACATATACTGTAGTTAAAAATCTACTAGAAGCATACTCAATAATAAACTGATTATAAAAGACTGATTATGTCTTGGCAGGGGTTTTGTAGCTTTTTTATACCATACAAAAATGCACCGATACAGACATAAAAGACATACTAAGAAATAAATCGGCACAGTATGTTAGACCTAATATGACAGTGTTAAAAGATGAACATTCATTTTCTGATTCCCACGTATCCTAGGCATGGATTCTTAGTGGGAAAAACATTCATTTAGTATACAGTAATTTGTACTTGATTTTACCTGCTGCTATATGCTAATTATACAAGAGAGCGTTCTAAAAGATTATACAATAATGTATTATACTGTATAATATGAATTAGTTTTATGCCACATCTACTCAATATTTAAAACTAAGCTTTGTCACAGGGTTCTATGGGATATGACATCACTTACTGATCACTAGCTATCTCTTAACTCCGGCTGGGACCCCCACCGATCCTCCGTATTTCCCTACACAGTGAAGCTCCTGGCCACCTGGGTGCTACAATGAGATGCCATAACATACATACTCCGATACATCAAGGCCTAGTTTGATATGTTGATAACGCGTAAGACTCCTTCCATAAAATAATCTATATGTGCTGCAATCACAAGATAAACGATTTTTTCACATGTGTGTTTAATTGTTGAACGGGGAAAACGGAGCTGCGGTAATGCACTGCTGGTGATATGGTGCTGCACAGGGACGCAACTACCCCGTAAAACCATGTTTGTGGATATCACCTCCGAATCCGGTGGGTAGATTTCACACGGTTATGGAAATGCAGCTGCTCGCTTTGTGTCAGTGGGAGAGGGAATCATCCAGAAGGATTTGCACTTTGGTTTCTGAAGCATGGCCTGTGGCTACACAGAGGCTAGACCTCCTACATAGCTGGAGCTGTAAAGGGCTGAGCAGCTGTGTGTGGGCCACCAGAACTGTGCAAACAGCAGCGGCTACACATGCACAGAGAGCGTGTCAGCTCCAGCAGACTAGTGTCACACGATTAATAATGAACGCCCTATCACATCCCCACACATTTACAAGTGCCTGGAATAATTAATGATTGCTTGTACTAAAGGTATATTGCACTTCGCTTGGTGCAGGTGCTGGTAATATACCGCTGAAGCTACACCTAGATGTTTTGTATGACTTTTGATTGATTTTAGCTATTGAGTGACAGCTGCGGCACAAGATTGCATACAAGTCAATTTACTGCCTTGAACTACACCTGTGGCTTAAAGGGTTTTCCCATGACTAATGTAAAAAAAAATCTAAATCAGACCTCAGAATATAGTACATGCCAACCTCTTTCTAAGGCTACTTTCACACTAGCGTTCGGGGCTCCGCTCGTGAGCTCCGTTTGAAGGGTCTCACAAGCGGCCCCGAACGTATCCGTACTGCCCCAATGCATTCTGAGTGGATGCGGATCCGCTCAGAATGCATCAGTCTGGCAGCGTTCAGTCTCCGCTCCGCTCAGCAAGCGGACACATGAACGCTGCTTGCAGCGTTCGGGTGTCCGCCTGGCCGTGCGGAGGCAAACGGATCCGTCCAGACTTACAATGTAAGTCAATGGGGACGGATCCGTTTGAAGTTGACACAATATGGCTCAATTTTCAAACGGATCCGTCCCCCATTGACTTTCAATGTAAAGTCTGGACGGATCCGTCTGAACAACTTTCAGACTTAGAATTTTTTCTAAACTATAATGCAGACGGATCCGTTCTGAACGGATCCAAACGTCTGCATTATAGGAGCGGATCCGTCTGTGCAGACACCAGACGGATCCGCTCTGAACGCAAGTGTGAAAGTAGCCTAACAAAGCTAGAACCAGCCCTGTACCTCACATTGATCCAGAGATCTCCCCATTCATTGCTCTGCTACATTTATATCAAGCTGACAGCTCAAGGGGAGTGTCTTTTCTGCTGCAGCTAAGGGGGCGTGTCTCAGCTCTCCCTATTACAGCTAAGGGGGCGTGTCCATTCCACTGCAGCTCTCCTCATATAACAGCTCAGGAGGCAGTTGAAGGATGAAACTGAGCATGTGTGGCCATCATTCCAATGTACAACATTGTACACCAAGCAACATACAAAAGTCAGAATTTGTGTTACAGTTTTGCACCAAAAATTATTTTTTTTGCCCTTTTCTGCCTCCCTTTTACATTTAGAAAAAGTGAGTGGGCTTAGGCGTAGATCTGCTTGCTGACGTAGATTTCTTTTTCTGGTGGATGGAACTCCTGTTCTGTCGGATTGTACACTAGTTGGGTTTGCTATGAACGCTAATGCAAGGAATGCCAGCCTTAATACATTTTCCCTACAGGGCTTAAAAAACCGCATACTATGTGGTGTATGCTTTTTTTTTTTTTCTTTACAAAGGGTTCCAATTCGTGATGAGACTATACAGCAGGATATGTTGCAGCCTTCCATCAGAGGTATATGTTGGGAGACCATCCAAATGTCTACATGTGATGCAGGTTCTAAATGTTAAATGTGTAGGGCAAGTGAGGATATCAATATAATTTATTTATTAATTTTGCATTCATCAATGTACAAACTGTCACCGAATATGGCTTTTGGCAGAGAGCTATACCCGTCTATACTGTTCAGCCGTTCATACGTTCCTCGCTCACTACCCTGCCCTCACAAATAACTGGCCATATATATATACTGCCCTGTCTGACATCGGTATACAGTGATCACTGAAAGTGTCCATGCGATCTGTATGCCTGGCGCGCTGACTAATGAGCTGCCGCGAGATGCAGGACAGCACTACACATTTAACAAAAAAAAAGGACAAAGCTTATAAGCAACGAAAAACTACAATTATTCTTATATGAGCAATCTATGGTTTGTGAAATACTACTAGACAAACCCCTAATCAATTCTGCAAAACAGATTCATTATCATAATTATGAAGTACCAACCTACCAAATAAATCAGAAATACCCAAAGCCAGCAAAAGTAATTAAAGGGGTTGTCTCAAAAGTGACCGCCCTCTAACAGCCAGAGAACATGGCTGATTAATGGAGCACACAGCTCAGCCATTTATTACATGGTTGCTTTTTCATTTAAATGAGTACCATGTAATGCCACATTTCCCCCAGCAACCACTGCTGCAGTTGAAATGTACCACAATCTGCTACTTTCCCTAGTGGTAGCATGTCCTCACTCAACAAAGACCTGTGACAGCAAAATTCAGTGCAATCTGCAGGCAGCATGTTATAGAGCAGGAGGAGCTGTGCAGAATATACTTGGGAGATAGAGAGTCTGTGTATACAGAGATAGCTGTCAGTCAATGATAGCTGTACACAGGGGAGGTGATATCAGTAATAACATTTTCTGTGTAAATGTGTATACAGAGATAGCTGTCAGTCACTGATAGCTGTACACAGGGGAGGTGATATCAGTGATTGATAGCATTCTGTGTAAGTGTGTATACAGAGATAGCTGTCAGTCACTGATAGCTGTACACAGAGGAGGTGTTATCAGTAATAGCATTTTCTGTGCATGTGTGTATACATAGATAGCTGTCAGTCACTGATAGTTGTACATGGGAGAGGTGTTATCTGTGACGGATATTCTCTGTGTGTGTATACAGAGATACTGTCAGTCACTGATAGCTGTACACAGAGAGGTGTTATCCGTGATTGATAGCATTATCTGTGTAAGTGTGTATACAGAGATAGCTGTCAGTCACTAATAGCTATACAAAGGGGAGGTGTTATCAGTGATTGATAGCATTCTCTGTGAAAGCGCGTATACATAGGTAGCTGTTGGTCACTAATAGTTGTACACGGTAGAGGTGTTATCAGTGACTGGTACCATTCTCTGCGTGTGTATACCTAGGTAGCAGTTGGTCACTGATAGTTGTACACGGTTGAAGTGTTATCAGTGACTGATACCATTCTCTGCATAAGTGTGTATACAAAGATAGATGTCAGTCACTAATAGCTGTAGACAGGAGAGGTGATATCAGTGATTGATAGCATTCTCTGTGTAAGCATGTATACAGAAATAAGTGTGTATACAGATTTGCAATTTGCGTTCTGCCAAAATTTATATGGTGATAAGAATGAGCCCTAACTATGATTTGACTCCTGAGGAACTGCGGCCCCCACACAGGGAAATCCTCAGGAGATTTGTATTATTGAGAAGGGACTTATGTAGTACTGTATTGTGGATATTCTCCTTCAAAAGATAGTGCCAATGTGTGCTTATTCCCCTGAACTGTAACAGGAAGACACACCCCTGAACTGTGATAGGAAGAGAGCTTTAGCAGACAGGACACACCCCCTGGGAAAGGACACACTCCGAGCTGGCAGCTTGACATAAATCTAGCAGTGCAATTAAAGCAATGAATAGGGAGATCTCATGTCAGCTCGAGGGCTGGTTGTAGTTTTGTTAGAAAGAGATTGTCATGTACTATATGATGTCTCAAATATTTTTACATTAATCATGGCATAAGCCCTTTAAGTTCCTGTACCTGATTGCAGGGGCAGACTGGGAACTTAAAGTTGCCCTGGAAAAAATTAAAAGTGGCCCCATGTTGTAGATGGGCCCAAACTGACAGAAGGAAGAGCCATCAAAACTAAGTGGGGCCAACACAAGTAGGCAGAGCCAGCAATACCATTTAGCGCAGGGGTGCACAACCTGTGGCCCGGCGGCCACTGATACCATTCTCTGCGGCCCCCAACCATCTGGTAACAGACATGTATGCCTATGTCTTGTGGCTGCTCACATGTATTTTTCATGTATTTCTCCCATTAGATGGGAGTCCTGGAAGTGTAACTAGACATTAATGGTATATAATGTGTGTTCAATATGCCATAAGTACAATATTTCAGTTGTTATTACACCTTTAAATTTTAATTTCGGCCCTCGTCATTGGTTCAGTCTGGCAATGTCGCCCCCAACCAGGAAACGTTGTGCACCCCTGATTTAGCGGCACAAAATACCACCCCTGCAGAGCCAAATATCACAGTGCAGCTTAATATAAAGCCTCCACAGAACTAAACACCACAGTGCACCACAACATAATGCTCCAGCAGCACAAAATACCTCCCCAGTATATGCCCTACTGCGGTGTCCAGCACCACGTTCTGTTCCCCTACTCCAGTTGCCTCAGGATGGCAATAAAGTTGAATTCAGGAACCCATAAGGGCACCTGTATAACAACCAGGTACAAAGGTACTTGACGCTCCCAGCTCTTGGGCATTACTTGGCGGCCATAAAGAGGGCTCAGATGGCCCCCTGGGCATGGGCCCACCGGGAAGTTTCCCATGCAGTCCGCCCCTGCATGATCGCCCTTATCAGACCTGCTATTGCTCTGTAGGAAGGATGTGTCTAGGGTCAACGTAAGGTAAGTTTTTCTCTTTGTCCCCATCTTCTTATTCTGTCTATAACCTTTATTTTTTACTTTTAGGGTGTTGCAACCTTAAGGCTCCATTCACACATCCGCAGTGTTTTGCGGATCCGCAATACACGGGCCGGCACCCCAATAGAAATGCCTATTCTTGTACACAGCTGCGGACAATAATAGGACACGTTCTATTTTCTTGCGGAGACACGGACGTTCGGAACAACACTGTGTGCTGTCTGCATTTTTTCCGTCCCCATTGAAAATGAATGGGTCCGCACCCACTCTGCATAATTGCGGAACGGATCCGGACCATTCATATGGACGTGTGAATGAACCCTAAATGACAATTATAAAGGTTATGTTTCATATGGATGTCTCGACATTAAAAACGATAAAAATTACAGACTTCCATGGTCTCCTAATATTGTGCTGTCTAATGGCTGATCATTACTGTGATTTCCAGTATAAACAGGGGATGTGCTGCCAACAATATGCAAACTGTAAGGACGATGAACAGTAGTACTTACAATAGTTCACCCCCCATGCGGTTTGCTTCAGTCTGTGTTCTTTGGATGATTGACTCGTTATATTGCTGATTATTTTGTTGGCCCCACACCAGGCTGTGTAAAGGAGAGTCAGAGAAGAGGTTGCCTAGATAGGATAATGGTATAACTATGGTATGTGTGTATATATATATATATATATATATATATATATATATAAATATAAATAAATATATATATTGTGGGGACTCGCTCTGGTAGACAGGATTAGCGGATGCAGTATAGAGGCAACAACAAGTTCTTTGGATCAAACAGTTCAGTGTTTTATTCACACTTTAGGCAAGTGACAAACAGCAGTCATATTCAAACAAAAAGTCACCTTGCGGTGTTGGTGGTAATTCACACCATGCGGCAATTCTGCCTCAAAGAGTCCTTGCTGATAGCAGCACCAACCTGTTTTCATGCCAAACAGGTAGCAAGCCTCCATCCAGACACAAGGATCCCAACACAAAGACATCGCTTCTGAGCCCAGCTGCCTATTTAAGGACAGGCAGGTGCTGCCAAAACCCGGACCGGCATTTAAAATCCGGTCCAGTATTTGACCTCACCTGGCTGTAAATCAGCCCAGCAGCACATGCTGAGAGGAAAATACCTGTTTTCCCAGTCCAAACCTCTCACTGTACAGTATATATATATATATATATATATATATATATATATATATAGTCATTAATGGAAACCATGAACAATCTCTTATTGAGGAATAATGTGCTATGTGATAACTCAATATAAACATTTAATATATTAAATATTTATAAATTTAAATAATATATAGATATATAGATGATAGATATGAGATAGATAGATAGATAGATAGATAGATACTGTTGAGTCTGGCTCAACATTAATAGCTTGGAATGGATTCCAAGTGGTACCTTGTGTGTCATTCATTTGAGAAATACGGTACTGAACAAATTGCAAAAATGCAAAACACTGAGACCATAGCGGCGCTTTTTACAGCCATGAAATAAATTAAGTTGAAGTCTAGGAAGAGGGGGAAAAAGTATTCCCATAATATTCGAGAGTAGAAGTTAACAAGCCTGCTGGGATCTTTTTAGCCCCTGCAGAGCTTAGACTTCAACATTATTAAATGTCTGTCGCATCTGAAGTATGGTGAAACATAACTCAATAAACAACGGAAAGCATCTGATGGTGGTGGAGGGGAGGCTTTAGATTACCCTGCAGAATAATTCAGATTCAGAACAGGTGTGACAGAACAAGATACGACTGTACAGAAGAAGAGCTGTGTGCTCCTTATAATAACGTGTTAAACTGGAGCACATCAACATATCTAGCCATCACAGATGGTGACATCTGAGAAGCGTTCTCAACCCTTTCAATACCAAAACGACAGACTATGCATTACAATGTGTCTGCCTTACTGGTTCATGCCACAGAAACATATTTTGGTGAGAGGCAAGGCTGACGTATTGCAATGTGTATCAGTAAAATATACGAATTGAGTTCTGCTTTACATTTCTGAACATCTGGGAATCATATCCAGTAAGGAGAATCGAAACAGGAAATGTACGTAGGTTGTGATTTCAACAACATTGCATGAGTTGTATCTGTGAACCTGGAGCAGCCAAACCAAATGGCATACACTGATTTACTAGAAGAAGGTAAGGCGATAAAACGTGCTTCTTAGAGGTCTTTCAGCTGACCAAAACTGGTAAACAAACTCAGTGCAGGGAAAAATTTATGGGGGGGGGGGGGGGGTTATTAAGCATCATGCAACATCAAAAAGTCTGATATTTTTTGTGCAAATACAAATTAACAACTTTTTGTGTTGTTACGCCACACTCTGCACTTTTCTGCAAAGTAGTATGGGCACTGCTTAGCGGGAGGAGCAGGGATTGTCACAATATTACAGCTATGAGCTGTCATAGATTTGACTTTCTGGGGCATAGAGGGACAGAGATGCACTTCATTAAGAGACTTGAGCCTCTTCAGAGAAAAATAAATCAAGATTACTGCTGGAAACATCAGTCTTGATAAATTCCCCAAATTAATTCCTTTTGAAATTACACAAAGTACAATAATTTTTTTTATTTTTTATTATTGCTTATAAGGAAAATGCAGCCCAAATTTTTTTTTGGGGAAAAGTCACCCATACCATCCGGACTAGCTAATCCTGCTGGATTCACACTGGAGCCTGCTGGTGGCACATCCCGCAATCAGCTGTTGTTGCTGAGAAGTGGCTTGAACATTCTTACTATCATTTCTCAGCATCATTTTACACCATTGTATTAAAACCAATTGTAGACCAGAGACTCTTCTAAATGACTAGTTCGGATTCAAGTTTTAAAGTGGTTTTCCACTTTAAATATCAATTACGGTACCAAAGTTATTCAATGAAGTCACGCGAAGCCCATACATTCTAATACTGTATGGAGACAAATCTCTGTACAGTATTATTCTGAAGTTTTGAACAAAGCAACTTCGGATGAAGCATCCAATGCTCGCTTCACTCAACACTACTCGTCAGTATAAGGCCTCATGCACATGACCGTTGTTTTGGTCCGCATCCGAGCCGCAGTTTTTGCGGTTTGGATGCAGACCCATTCACTTCAATGCGCCGCAAAAGATGTGTGCTGTCCGCATCCGTTGCTCCGTTCCGTGGTCCGCAAAAAAATATAACCTGTCCTATTCTTGTCCGTTTTGCGGACAAGAATAAGCAGTTATATCAATGGCTATCCGTGCCGTACCGCAAATTGCGGAACGCAAACGGACGCCATCCGTGTTTTGTGGATCCGCAATTTGCCGACCGCAAAACACACAACGGTCGTGTGCATGTAGCCTAAAGCAAACTACTGGATGAGATACCTTACAGAGCCTGAGGGGAGGGGGTGTACTAATTCTTATTCCTTTTTAAAAAGAGTCTCTGGTTTGGCTGACATATGTCTCCGAACACTGGCTCGGTCTTGTAAACGAGAACTTTTACTATGTTTGCAAGCTTACAATTAAAAATAAAGGGGTTGGTCGCTTTATGTTTACTTTATCGAACATGTTGGAAACAGCAGTATAAGCAACATATTAATAAAAACCTATTACAAGTGCCAATCTATTGCATTGTGAAGCTATGGCCCCTTGTAGTGTTTCATATGGCTGCTGACAGAGGGGCACTTGACCAGATATGTATATCAGCCTCCTCCGTTGAAAAACACTGAACACTGTATTATTTCACTTTCATTACACAAAGTACAAATCAGGGGCAAAAAATATCCGTCACGCCTGGACCTGGCCTTAAAAAAAGACAGAACTGGCACTGAGCTAAGGTTAGGGAAGGAGCGATTACTGGAACATTTATCATGATTTAGAAAAAAATAAATGCACATATACAGATGAGTTTCCACAAAGAACACAATATATAATACTTGTCTTTCGGCAATCAATACAGTAGACATTAGTGACAATTTCCAAATGCTTTAAACACTTGGCGTCTTGCAGCTGAAGAGTAGCCAAGCAGAATATCTCAGAAAAATGTCAACAGCTTCTTGATTTGGGCTTCACTTTAAATAAGAACCTTTGGCTGGCTTTAAACACATCTTGAATTCAGCCAATAATTTACATTCTGGTTACCAAGCAGCTACGTAGAAATGATTCAAATTTTATTTCCATTCCAAGCTTACAGTAACTTTTATCAAATTAAAAAATTTGTCGTGGTATGCTGAACATGGCTCCTAAAATCTACAGTTCTTTATTTTAAACCCCTTTAGGCCAGGGTTGGACAATCATTTATGAAGGTAGCTGTAATTTTGTAATATATTTCTTTTCCCTCTTATTGCTCTTATCTTCTGTTCTGGGCCATGGTCACATGAACATGTCCATACAGCTCTTTCTTAATTCATGTGATGTGATGTCCATGACAGGGGTGACATGGGTGTTTCTATGTCAGGGGCGTCATTAGGTCAAACATTCGGGGCTGGAGCCCCGGATGTTTTGTCCAGTGCCCCGAATGCAGGGCCGGCAGGGGCCCCCGGCGCCGCCTCCTAGCTAATTTATTCACTTCACTTGCCTCTGTGTAATCTCCCACATGCGCACTGGCAGAGGCATCGTCGAGCGAAGTGCGCATGCGCCGTCTTCCAGAGCACCTCGTTCGACGATGCCTCTGCCAGTGCGCCTGTGCGAAATTAAGGCGCTTCTCTGCAATTACACAGAGGCAAGTGAAGTGAATAAATTAGCTAGGAGGCGTCGCTGGGCGGGGAAGGGATCTATGGATGACACTTAGGGGGATCTGTGGATGAAATTTATGGGGATCTGTGGTGGATGACACTGATGGGGGATCTGTGGATGACACTGATGGGGGATCTGTGGATGACACTGATGGGGGATCTGTGGATGACACTGATGGGGGATCTGTGGATGACACTGATGGGGGATCTGTGGATGACACTGATGGGGGATCTATGAATGACACTGATGGGGGATCTGTGGATGACACTGTTATGGATGATCTGTGGGGTTGCCCAGATGGCTAGGCCCTTCACTGTAGTTATTAACCCCATTCAGCAGTCCCCCTTCACAGAAGGGGGGACTGTTGAAAGGGGTTAATAACTACTGTGAAGGCCCCCCCCCCCCCCGATGATGGGGGCGTGGCTACATAGGGTGGGTGTGTGGCTTCACGTGGGCTCGTGCCCTGGATCTCTTCAGACTCTAGCAACGCCCCTGGTCTATGTACTGCTGTTATATACTTGCTATGGTGCCACCTGGTGTTCTTTTGATTCTCCCTTAGAATGTCTACCTAATGTGACAAGTAGCTCAGTTCCACCATCTAGAACCTTGTGGCAAGGTGATTCTTACTATTGTACAGACCAGTGCACTTAAGGTAGCTTATGTTCACCAGCACTGGACATAGGAGCCTCATTTATCAAAACTGCAGAATATAAACCATTGAACCGTCGATTAAAGGCGGTCTATAAATACTGTATATTGTAACACGGCATATAGAAATTGGTTGTTTTCATAAGACAACCCCTGTACCTGCTCAACAAACAGAAACCTGCATTCTCATTGGTTGCTATGGGCAACAAGACCAGTTTTTCTGATAAACAGTTTTGATTAATCTCAAACTTTGGGTAGTCAGAAGTCATATGTGCTAAAAATACACACCATCAGTACATAGAAATCTATGGATATGCCCGGCATATACATTGGAATATTTTCCAGGTGTATACCCAAGCATACACATAAGACAGAGCCTTCATACTAGGAGACACATACTGATGTAGTCAGAGAGCACATGTTATAATAAGCTAGTGTACACCACCATGTTCATGCATCTCCATGACAATTATCAATGTGGAAATGATACCACTTACTAATTAACCTTGGAGAAGCATCTCACGATACCCTGAGGCTGGGTAACATGATGCGGTGCACTGGAGATGCCACCCTAAGCCTCCCGTAAATATGACGTGGGCCTCATCTTTATGTACTATAAGCATTCACTGGCTTTGACATATTAACAACTTTTTTCTAGGTAATTGATAAGCAATGTTCTCAATCACTCAAGCTGGCAAAAGGCTTACTGCACTGCCCATACATTGGATTGCTGTTGTAGTTGCATATCTTTGCTTACTGAAGAAAATACAGTACAAAAAAAACTATTGCAAATATTGTATGTTACTTGTCCCTAATGTGAAAGTCCAAGCAAATTTTCATAATTAGTAAAATTGAGCGATTAGGGTCATGGAACATACCAGGGACATTTATTCTTTCACTCTGGTCCCTCAAATGCAAGTTTACAAGGTGCTCTGTACACTAAAGAAGGGTATCTGTCACTATGATCCACATTAAACAGGGCATACTGCCTGGTAGGGTTCATCATGCAGACTAAAATAAGCCCTTTCTCTCTGCAATCAGTATTACTAATGCAGAGAAATTCTTAATTTTTGTTATATCTAAATCAGGTGTTTAGAGCATCAAGGGGCTGGCCTAGCCACTTGGAGCACCGCTTCACCTCTGCCTCTCCCTGTCGCCACTCCTCCTCCCAATGAAATTGACAGGAAGAGGCATCCTTACTGCTCCGATGCCTGACTCTAAAATTCTGCATATGTGCTGATGGAGTGAAGATCTCAGAGCGGGGACGACCACTCCAAGATCTCCACTGCTCCAATGGTTCAGATGTACGGATACCCTTATACTAGTACTACTGAGGGCCCTCTGCTCTATTGCAACTGTTTCCTCATTTATTTGGACTGAAAAGCAGAGAGAATTACCTGAAATGTACAAGAACAAGACATCTGTGAGGCGAACTTGCAGCCAATAGATCCAGAGCACTTTTAGAATTTATTTAGAGCTTACATATTCCGTAGCTCTGTACAGAGTCTGCCATCACTCACATCAGTTCTACTCTTTTCTAGAGCTCACTATCTAAATTCTAAATTAACCTGTCAGTATGTTTTGCAGTGTGGGAGAAAACCACACAAACAAGGAGAGAACATACAACCTCGATGAAGATGTTGTCCTTGGTTGGACCCAGGAGCCCAGATCTGCCAGGTAACAGTGCTAACAATTGAGCAATGTCAGAAATGGGCACCATTTTAGCACCTTCTTCTGTCCAGCCCAGTCACATGTAGCCATATAGTTATTTTCTGTAGTGTTAAGGAACTATAGTGTACAGAGCAGCTTGGAAACTTGCATTTGAGGGACCGGCCATTAACCCCTTAAGAACCCTGGGATTTTCCATTTTTGCGTTTTTGTTTTTCACTCCCCGCCTTCCCATAGTCCTAACTTTTTTATTTTTTGCGGGACAAGTTGTACTTTCTAATGGCACCATTTGCGGTTGCATACCATTGTGTTCATCAATGTCTATATAGACACTATTGAACACTTCATTTGCACTATACCAATACAATGCTGCCACCTAGTGGCCTGTATTGGTATAGTCATCTAATAGACACCAAAGACTGCTTGAGGCTTCAGTCTCTTAGATCAATGTAACAGGTTCCCCGATCTCAGCCGGGGAACGCTGTTACCGGAGCGGAAGTGCGCAGATGCCGTGGTCACATTTGACCATGGCATCTGAAAGGGAAAAATGTATGCGATTAGCCTCATGGCTGGTCGCATACATGTTCCGCAGGTCTCTGCTATTTAAAATAGCAGAAACCCGGCGGCTATGGCGCCTGCTGCACGTGCGAGCGGGCGCCATGTTTGGGGACCGGACTTCCGCCGTAAATGTCCGGCGGAGATCCTTAAAGGGTTAAGAAGTAACAGCCACGGTATGCTATATGACTCTAGTAGCTTCATTTTTGTGATTATGAAACTTAACTCAGAATTAACGTTATAAAAAAACATGCCTTTGAGTTTTAGTAGTAGTTACAATGCCCTGTTGGCCTTTACCATCTAAATAAACTTTATTCCAAGTGAAGACTTCCTTATAAGTCCCTTTCCCTTATAATCTCAGAATACATTATGCTCCTTTTGATCAGATGCAAGATTCTGATGGTTCAGGAATCTCCGCAATCAGACATGTCAGTCAGGCAGGACACACCAAATGCTTAAGCAAAAGCATGAACGGATTCAGGAAGAGAAAGATATTTAGCAAAAATTAGAAGGTTTGCCCAGCATTAGAAAGAGAGATGTGGTGGCTATGAGTTGTGTCAAGTATTGCAGTTCTGCCCCATTTGGGTATGGCCACACAGTTAGGTTTCCTGATGCAGCTTTGGAAGCCATAATCAGGAGTGGATAACATTCTGAATAGCTTTCCTCTTGGGATTGGCCATCATGGGACCAATGTAATTCACATCAGCTGATAACCACTAATGTCTAAGGGTTTGTTCACATCTGCATCGGAGGCTTCGCTTGGGCTGTCATCACACATTAGGCCAAGAAGAGGGGATGCAGGATGCAGGGGACGCCCAAACAGAAACTGAAAAAACCCCATTACAGATAATGTGTTCTGTTCAGCACTGTTCGTTTCAGTAATATGACGAATCAGGCACTTCTGTTATTTTCATTGTCCCTCTAACGGAGCACAACAGTGGAAATTGCCAACGCTGATGTGAACGTGGCCTAATGCCCACTTATTCTATACAGTTATATAGACATAATTTGGGTCTTTTGTGAAGATGATCTGCAGAATTAATGAATGTTCTCCCGTGCACCTTCCCTAAAGCTTCTGTGTCAACAATAAAAAAGTGTTTCATCTAATGATCAATAATCTCTCGTGACTTCACAAAGTTTCTTCATGCACATCACTTACATTAGAAAGAGGCGGCTTATGATCTATCGAGATTACTTGAAAAACTGTGTCACAGGAGGCTGACATCTGCTTCCACTGTGTCTGACTGAGTCTTAAAGTGAAACTGCCTAAATAATAATGGATGGATCAGAGGGCAAGAAATTCTGCCTGTCTGCACTGTACAATACATGTTTCTGGTCATCTGTACACGGTCCAGCAGAGTCTGAACATGATATTTTGTGAATCAGCATATAATAAGATCAGATCATTTCAGATAGGATTTTACAACATTTCAGGCAGTATTTCTTCTTATATGATATTCCAGGTTTGACATCCTGCATAATGGCATTGCTTTTTTTCCTTGAAAGTAACTCCCCAGGCTTCCCCTTACCTAAAGTTATTTTACCCTTGCACATGTGCATCAGTTGCGCGAGTTTCTCCTCATTGGTGGTTTAGGAATCGGTACTTTATCATGATGGTATATTTGCCGTAATAGAAATCATCCCTCCATGCAGTGACTTCCTGGTGAGCTTGTGACAGCAGCAGTCTGAACCATCGATGAGACAGGAGGAGTGTCTCAGACTATCACAGACTCCCTGTAGGCAATGTAGCTGAACCCTAGTCACAGATCACTGCTTTGCCCTAATGAAGTGGAGATCAGGGTTGGTGTCAGCACCCAGCAAGCCCAGGCAAGTGCTGTGGCCCGGTTTACTTTGGGGGGCAAGCCACCGGTCAGGCGTAGTGAGGCCTTGTCCTATCATTAAAACTATGGTGGAGTAGACAGCCATTGGCTCCCTGACTCACCATCTATACATCTTGTAGGTCACCAGCAGCTTATGAGACACCAGACTCATGCTGATGACGTCAGCACACAGGGCAGGCAGGGCACTATTACTGAGTGGGTGCTTAAAAGAGGCACTATTACTGAAAGGGGCATAAAAGGCATTATTACTTAGAGGGGCATACAAGCAGGCATTATTACTGAGGGAGCAGAAGGGGCCCTATTATTTATTGGGAGAATAAAGTGGGCATTATTACTGAGAGGGGCAATAAATGGGGCATTATTACTGGTGGCATTATAAGTGGTGGCATAACAGGGGGCTTCTACATTCTGCATGATAGGGGAAATAATTACTGAACTGGGACATAGAAGGGGGCATTACTACTTTGTAGGGGCTCAAAGGGGCAACTGCTACAGTTTTGGGCACTAAGAGCTTAGAAGCACTATTTATTTGTGGGTCTTAATAGGACGCTATTAATCTTCACAGGGCAACTATAAATCTCACAAAAGGGAAGTACCAAGGGTAGCATTATTACCATTTGAGACACTACATATAGGGAGTTGGGTGGTGTAGTGGTAGCAAATATGCTGAAAATGCAGGATGCCAAAGGTGTCTGTGTGTCAAATTGTCAGCATGGTGGCATTGGCCACATGGAAAAGAAAAGTCCACAACAGAGAACATCACCTGTAAGTCACAGGATGTAACTGTACTTTAATCTCTTATGTTGTTATTAGACTGCTGTGTAGCACTGGTATCTAATGCTATATGGTCACTGTATGCTGGTAATATTGGTATTTGTATAATGTGCTTTATTCACTAAAAATATGGTGGTATTCAGTCATTATGTGGTGGTAGTATATGGCCATGGTCTGATGGCATTATTTTGCCATTTTATAGTCTTAACTAGTTCTTGGTATATTTTAATCAGTATGATGGTAATGTGTATGGTGATATTTAGATGTGTTATGTCTGTAATATTTAGAGGAATACTATAATACACAGAGTATGATTTTGAAGAGGCAAATCATTTGTAGGCTGAAAAATGCTGATTATATGTCATATGTTATAACTGTTGTTTCTTCATTTACTTGGGCAGGGTGAAAAACATATCTCCCGTTAGGACAGGTCAGGCAAGTTGAAATCCAACATGCTTATCCCTTCTTTGCACAACATTTGCGGTCGGGAATGAGTCAGGACTGCCCACTACACATTAGATGGGCCGCAGTCCTGGCAGAATTGGTGGCTTCTTTCAGCATTCATCTAACGTGTACAACTAATGTCTAATATGTGCCACTTGTTACACACCACAAAGGGGCCCACTGAGACTGCTTCACCCAAGGGCCCACATAAACGTGGAGCAGCCCTGAAGGACATTCATAAAATTGTCAGGTGCCTTGTGTTTTCAGGCAATGTATAGACAGATAAAATGCAGTATACATTCACAGATAATCAGGTTTACTAATTTACTTTAAAAGATATTGCATACTACTGTACAAAAAAAAGTCTTCACAATTTAAGAGTTTGTGCACATGGGTATAATACAGATCTGTGTTGTACAGATACATTTCAGACAGGTGAGCGGGGTCCAAGAAAAATGGTACGCAATGTCTGCATTTTTCGCACAGTCTGCAACACGGCTAACCTGTAGTCTTTATGCTGTGAGTACAGGACAGAAGACATGGTTGGGCTGGAACTCACTGCATCATCGTGATCTATGGTCAGCCAAGCCACGTTTGGTCTGGAAAATGTGGCCATCACTCGGATCATTTTTCCTGGACCAGACTCCATTGTGTGCAAAATGTCTGAGGGGAAATATCTACAACTTGGCAGGCCAGGAAAATGCAAGGATCTGTATTTACCTGTGAATTATTTTAGGGTTTTTGTTTTTAAGGAAAAATACATACAGTATATTCCTCTAGGAAATACACTGACCTTGCTGTATGCCGTACTTAACATGCTTCATGTCTTTATAGAATTGGTATTCACCGGTTATAAACCTTGCACTATGCTCCTTATGATAAGCTCTTCCCTATTTCTAAGCAGTCCCCAGCTCTTATCCTCAACAAGGCTCAGGAAATTAACTTTTCTATGGTCTCTAAGATACTTGCAATCAGAGGTCGTACTAAATTTTTTCCAGGAAGAGTACTCCTTGTAGCATTATTGAGTATTTTCAGACATGGAGGAGTACAAAATAAGCCATAACCTTTTTTTTTTATTTTTCTGTTGATGTTGTATTTTGTGGGAAGAACTGTATTTTTAGTGTCACCATTTTGGGGTACATATAACTTATTAACTTGTATTACTTTATTGGGGTGGTAATGGGAAAAAAGCTGCTCAGCCATCATTTTTTGCACCTTAAATTTCCGATGTTCACTGTGCATTTTTTTTAATAAACTTTATTAACGCTTAACTATTTTCTTTTACTCTCACAAGAGAACATGGATTTTATAATGCACTGGTATACCTTGTATACCAATGCATTATAGGCATACCACTGACAGGCAGTCTATTAGGCTATGTCTGCTGCACGGTCCATAAACATACAGTCATGGCAGTTCTAGGGGCCTTTGCTTGCCATGGCCCATGGTGGCAGAGGAAGCCCTCTCCCTCTAACTCTCTAATTGCCTAGATGCCATGGTCTCTTTTTGCCATAGCATCTAGGGAGTTAAGTGGTCAGCATTGGAGTTAACTCCGATGAAGAGCATTACATGACCAGAGTGCTCCCAAAAGTGACAACCGAAGTGCCCCCCCCCCACAATGACAGCAGAGCACCCCCAACAATAACAGCAGAGAACCCTTCAACACCAACAGAGTACCGAGTGAACCCACCAGCAGGGGCGCACCGCTCATGAGGCAAAGTGAGGCGGTGGCCTCAGGCGGTGTTCTGCAAAACTGCAAGAGGGCGGCAAGTTTGCCTCCTGCCCTGCACTTCACAGCCCGGAATACAGTTATATCACATAACTGTATTAAGGGGCCTGTGCGAGTGCACGCAGCACATTCCTCTCCATATCTGAAGGGGGTCCCAGAGGATTCTTCAGTGTTCTCTCCTCCCCACTGAAATACAGCTTTCCTGTCTGCTCTAGCAGAGCAGGAAGCTGAAGCCCCTCCCACCTGCCATGGCCGTTCTGCTGAGTGTTCAGGGAGGGCAGATGGAGGGCCTGCCAACATCTCCTGCTTCCTGCAGAAAGCTTTGCTCACTATTAATCAAGTCAGAAGGAACATGAGGGGGAGGTGAGGCTCCAGAAGCTAAAACAGAGCTTTTCTACCTGGACTTCCTTTCTGACAGACTTCATCTGCCTGCAGGAAAGTTAAAGGGAACCTGTCAGCGGCAAAACCCATCCCAAACCGCCAGCAGTACCTTCAAGTAGCCGGCAGTGAGTTTCTAATGATGATTTTCTTACTGCATTCAGATGAGGCAGAAGTATGAAAAAGTTATTTTAACCTCCGTCCGCACTATTTTCCAGTCAGGCTTGAAGTCAAGGGGGCAGCAGCCTCCTTGCTTCAAGTCAAGGTAACCCCTTCCCTGCCCCTTCACCTGTGACTGACAGCCGGCTGTCGGGCATAAGTGCGATCAGTAATAGCGAAGGGGCAGGGAAGGGGGAACAGACAAGTCCCTTGTCAATGCGTCCATGGCTTTAAACTGAGGGGCGCTATTTCTGTTTTCGCCTCAGGCAGCAGAGAGGCTAGGTGAAACCCTGCCCACCAGTGACAGTTAGTGCTCCCCTAATAGTGACACTAGAGTGCTCCCCAACCAGTGACCGCTGGTGTTCTCCAACTATGACAGCAGATTGCCCCCAAACAGTGACAGCCAATGTTCCTCCAACAGTGACAGCCACAGGGCCCCTGTGCCAACAGTGACACCAGAGTGCTCCTCTCTGATGTTTCTCACTGTTTCCTATCAGGCAGGATGTAACTGGGCTTCCGCGTTGTGCTACTGTACCACTTACAGTCTAGACTCCACACCTAGTGACTACTGCCACCACCACCTTCTCATCCTGTTACAAAAAGACCAGACAATTGCTGTCTCTGAGATGAAATTAAGGATATTACAGGCCAGGAAAAGTCCTGTTCAATTTCTGCCTCCGGAGCCAAAATTTAAGTTTGGGCAGCAGGGACTGAACAGACTATACAGCCTGCTCAAATACAGTGATCCAGACCAGAGAAAGTCTCATGCGTAGGAATACGTATGAAACTTTTTTTTAAAGAGTAAAAAACAGATCTGGAATGTTTTTTTTAATAGGCTACAAAAAAAATTTGTAGTCTATTTAAAATGGCAACTGCACAATGCAAACTAAAAGTAGTTAAGCTCTGTTCACATCTCACTTTTTCTTCCATCAGAGGGATACTTCAGGTATATTTCCTGACATACAGTGCCTTGCAAAAATGTTCACCCCCTTGACTTTTTTCATATTTTGTTACATTACAGCCTTAAGTTCAATGTTTTGTTAATCTGAATTTTATGTGATGGATCAGAACACAATAGTGTAAGTTGGTGAAGTGAAATGAGAAAAATATATAAATAAAACTATTGTTTAGAAATAGAAAACAGAAAATTGGCATGTGTGTATGTATTCACCCCCTTTGTTAGAAAGCCCATAAAAAGCTCTGGTGCAACCAATTAAGCTTCAGAAGTCACATAATTAGTGAAATGATGTCCACCTATGTGCAATCTAAGTGTCACGTGATCCGTCATTACATATACACACCTTTTTTGAAAGGCCCCAAAAGGTTGCAACACGTAAGCAAGAGGCATCACTAACTAAACACTGCCACAAAGACCAAGGAACTCTCCAAACAAGTAAGGGACAATGTTGTTGAGAAGTACAAGTCAGGGTTAGGTTATAAAAAAAATCCAAATCTTTGATGATCCCCAGGAGCACCATCAAATGTATCATAACCAAATGGAAAGAACATGGCCCAACAGCAAACCTGCCAAGAGACGGCCGCCCACCAAAACTCAAGGATCGGGCAAAGAGGGCATTAATCAGAGAGGCAGCACAGAGACCTAAGGTAACCCTGGAGGAGCTGCAGAGTTCCACAGCAGAAACTAGAGTAGCTGTACATAGGACGACAATAAGCCATATGCTCCATAGAATTGGACTTTATGGCAGAGTGGCCAGAAGAAAGCCATTACTTTCAGCTAAAAAGGCACGTTGTGAGTTTGTGAAAAAGCATGTGAGAGACTCCCAAAATGGAGGAAGGTGCTCTGGTCTGATGAGACTTAAATTGAACTTTTCCGCCATCAAAGAAAATGCTATGTCTAAGGCAAACCCAACACATCACATCACCCAAAAAACACCATCCCCCCATGAAACATGGTGGTGGCAGCTTCATGCTGTGGGGATGTTTTTTAGCAGCCGGGACTGGGAAACCGGTCAGAGTTGAGGAAAAGATGGATGGTGCTAAATACAGGCATATTCTTGAGCAAAACCTGTACCACTCTGTGCGTGATCTGAGGCTAGGACGGAGGTTCACCTTCCAGCAGGACAATGACCCCAAACACACTGCTAAAGCAACCCTTGAGTGGTTTAAGGGGAAACATGTAAATGTGTTGGAATGGCCTAGACAAAGCCCAGATCTCGATCCAATAGAAAATCTGTGGTCAGACTTAAAGATTGCTGTTCACAAGCGCAAACCATCCAACTTGAAGGAGCTGGAGCAGTTTTGCCAGGAGGAATTGGCAAAAATCCCAGTGGTAAGATGTGGCAAGCTCATAGAGACTTATCCAAAGCGACTTGGAGCTGTGATTGCCGCAAAAGTTGGCTCTACAAAGTATTGACTTTAGGGGGTGAATAGTTATGCACATTGACCTTTTCTGTTATTTTGTCCTATTTGTTGTTTGCTTTACAATAAATAAATAAATAAATAAAAAAACACATCTTCAAAGTTGTCGGCATGTTCTGTAAATTACATGATGCAAATCCTCAATCAATCCATGTTAATTCCAGGCTGTGAGGCACCAAAATACGAAAAAAGTCAAGGGGATGAATACTTTTGCAAGGCACTGTATGAATTACTTCTGGCACAGCGTTGAACAGGTTGTCCTAGAATGACAACTTATCACCTATCCAAAGGGTCCCATGGCCCTCATTTCCATGGAGTGGTACAAACTCTACGGGGTTTATGGAGTTAGCCAAGTCTGCACTTTGCCATACTCAGCAGTCTCATATAGTTTGAACAGGGCGCCAGTGTGCATCCTTGACCATTGCTTCTTTCAAACTTGGGACATGGGACCCATGTTCTTGTGATTTGTAGTGGTCCTAGCAGTCGGACCCCCTTTTAGTCACACATTTAACACCAATAAGATGTCAGTTAATTTACCACTGGCAAAATATAGAGAGGACTGAAAGTAGAAGTGCCATTTTCAAGCTGTTGACATGCTCCAGTCCACTTTACAGCTGTCATAGTCATACTTGGGTCTCACTGAAATCATAATAGAAATGAGAATAGGGTGAGGTTAGACCCAAGGGGGATTGTGTGCAAGTCCTTTGGCAAGTGCACTTATCTGCATGCTAATAACAATGTGAAGATATTCCTTGAAAAACACACACTAAGCATTAAATATATTACATGTTGGCAATGGGGCATAAAAAAAGGGCAAACCAGCGCACTGGATATGATGCAAATGTATGCACCTGTTGACACCATCCCATTTTTCTCTATAACTGCACTTAGTCTGTCTCCTGTAAATGAATTTATGAGTTTTATGCAGACAAACGATGGCAAAAAAAATCCTACTGAACCAACAGGGAGGCCTCTTTAACAATTTTAATATGATAATAGGTTTAAACTACTAACATCCAGCAGATGGTGGGTGGGACTGAGTGTACCGAGGGCTGCATGCTTCAGTCTCACAGATGCTAGGGACGCTCGGATAGATAACGGAAAGGAACTACAGTGTATTTGCCAAGTAAACAAAGGTGGATTGATCATTTAATGTACTGACGAGAGGTGAAGATTCACCTTTGGAACCACTTTAAAGAGATTACAAAACCACCCAACATATACTGTATTTCCAGTTTTGCTTCGTTCACTTTTTGTACATTTATTAAATGTTGATTAAAACTGCATGCTTCTATTTTGTATGATTTATTGTTCTTGTTATGTGTCTTCATATATAGGCTCTGACCGCCAGTGAAAGACATTCCGAGAGGAAAAATCACCAGCTTCTAGGGTACAAGTCACTGTTCAAGACTGAAAGAGGGACTAAAAGAGCAAAGTACTAGGAGGTAGTCATGCATACCTGTAGGCAGGAGAGTGACCGAGAAACCAAAGACAGCTACAGTACCAGTCGCCTGCAGCATAGCTGCCAATGGTTTCAACGTACTTTCAAATTTACAATAGAACTAAAACTGCAGTGTAATGTATAAAGCGTACCTAATCTTTCAACAAAGCTTGCATTAATCAATAGTACAGTGTGCATACATGAGGAATAACACTATTTCTGGCTATTGTTTTTATCTGGCACTGTTTAGCAGTTTTTCCCTCTGCAGGGTCTGTCTTTAGTTTGCAGTTCTCCTAGATCTGGTGGGTAGAGACCAGTGCCCCTCCAACTGCACACAAAACAGAGGAGAATACACTTCCTAACCTTCTCTTACTCACTCAGAAACAGCCCAAGGATCATGGAGTACATTACAGAGAGGTATTGACCTGTACAAATGTGATATTAGCCCTTGGGCTGTGAGATAAACTGTCTCCGAGCTCCTGCTCACCCCAACCTTCTCCATAGACTTGTACTAACATGTGTAATCTGTCACCAGTTTTATGGGGACCTAACTAAGAGCAACATAAATAAGTGACTGATTCTCTTAGCAAAATGCTGGGTCACTTTCTTTAATTGACCCAGTCAATCTGCCAACATCTTGTATTGAAAAGTCCAGCTGATAATGATGATTCCTGAATATTCATGAGCTCCTGACTCTCCCCGCCTACCTGCTGCTGAATGACAGTTATTTTCCATATGAATCAGCAGCAGGTGGGCAGGGGAGTGGCTATAGCTCTGAATTAAATATACGCTGGACTCAATGACATCACGCCGGACTCCAATCAGCTCATTAGCATGCGGCATGTGGCATCTTTGTGTGTATATTGTGAGGTAACCATCTGTCACACCAGCAAGTGAATACAGCTAAGGTACTTATTAGTAGTTAATGATTGTATATAATTAGTTAGATTATAATCAAATATCCACATGACAGGTTCCCTTTAAGTTTTCTCCAGAATGAAGCAAGGGATCGGTAAGTGAAATTGCATTTAGCTGAGCTAGGACTACAAGGTTTTATTCCTGATTTAAAGGGGTAGTCCCAACACTTTGTCCCCATCCCCAAGTGTCTGATCGGTGGGGGCCCCACTAGAATTGGGATCGGGTTCCCCGTTTGACTGGACTGTCAATATGCATTTGTGTCCGACTCTCCGTTCAACTCTATAGGGGTTGTACTCATGGGGACCACCCCTTTAACAGTGACCTTTCTGGGGACAGATATCCACTAAGAAAAATAAAAAAAGTTTTTTGCATTCAGCACCAGAAAGAATTAAGGTACTAAAGGTTAATCAATAGATAAGTACAGTATAAGAAACATATGCAAATTAACCTGAGATGTGTCCTGTCCCTGACTCATTTCACGTACAGGACTCATCTCAGGGTAATTTGCATATATATCAAATCGTTTTTTTTACCCAATAAAAGCACACAGAGCTATGGGGACTGGGTATTTCTGATGTGCTAGCGGCCATCTAGCAACCCATGTCCTCAGCTCTATACCCCAAATCCCGGTGACTCCAGGTTTCCTTTAACCACCTCCGGACCGCTGTACGCACAGATGCGTCCTGCAGGTGGTCGCGATGGCCGAGATTTCCTGTGAACGCGCGCACACAGGCGCGCGCGCTCACAGGAACGGAAGGTAAGAAAGTGGATCTCCAGCCTGCCAGCGGCGATCGTTCGCTGGCAGGCTGGAGATGTGATTTTTTTTAACCCCTAACAGGTATATTAGACGCTGTTTTGATAACAGCGTCTAATATACCTGCTACCTGGTCCTCTGGTGGTCCCCTTTGTTTGGATCGACCACCAGAGGACACAGGTAGCTCAGTAATATGTTGCACCAAGCACCACACTACACTACACCCCCCCCGTCACTTATTAACCCCTTATTCACCCTTGATCACCCCTGATCACCCCATATAGACTCCCTGATCACCCCCCTGTCATTGATTACCCCCCTGTCATTGATCACACACCTGTAAAGCTCCATTCAGACGTCCACATGATTTTTACGGATCCACTGATAGATGGATCGGATCCGCAAAACGCACACGGACGTCTGAATGGAGCCTTACAGGGGCATGATCAATGACTGTGGTGATCACCCCATATAGACTCCCTGATCACCCCCCTGTCATTGATCACCCCCCTGTAAAGCTCCATTCAGACGTCCGCATGATTTTTACGGATCCACTGATAGATGGATCGGATCCGCAAAACGCACACGGACGTCTGAATGGAGCCTTACAGGGGCATGATCAATGACTGTGGTGATCACCCCATATAGACTCCCTGATCACCCCCCTGTCATTGATTACCCCCCTGTCATTGATCACACCCCTGTAAAGCTCCATTCAGACGTCCGCATGATTTTTACGGATCCACTGATAGATGGATCGGATCCGCAAAACGCACACGGACGTCTGAATGGAGCCTTACAGGGGCATGATCAATGACTGTGGTGATCACCCCATATAGACTCCCTGATCACCCCCCTGTCATTGATTACCCCCCTGTCATTGATCACCCCCCTGTAAAGCTCCATTCAGATGTCCGCATGATTTTTATGGATCCACTGATAGATGGATCGGATCCGCAAAACGCACACGGACGTCTGAATGGAGCCTTACAGGGGCGTGATCAATGACTGGTGATCACCCCATATAAACTCTCTGATCACCCCCCTGTCATTGATCACCCCCCTGTCATTGATCACACCCCTGTCATTGATCACCCCCCCTGTCATTGATCACCCCTCTGTAAGGCTCCATTCAGACATTTTTTTGGCCCAAGTTAGCGGAATTTTTTTTTTTTTTCTTACAAAGTCTCATATTCCACTAACTTGCGTCAAAAAATTAAATCTCACATGAACTCACCATACCCCTCACGGAATCCAAATGCGTAAAAATTTTTAGACATTTATATTCCAGACTTCTTCTCACGCTTTAGGGCCCCTAGAATGCCAGGGCAGTATAAATACCCCACATGTGACCCCATTTCGGAAAGAAGACACCCCCAGGTATTCCGTGAGGGGCATATTGAGTCCATGAAAGATTGAAATTTTTGTCCCAAGTTAGCGGAAAGGGAGACTTTGTGAGAAAAAAATAAATAAAATCAATTTCCGCTAACTTGTGCCAAAAAAAAAAAATTTCTATGAACTCGCCATGCCCCTCATTGAATACCTTGGGGTGTCTTCTTTCCAAAATGGGGTCACATGTGGGGTATTTATACTGCCCTGGCATTCTAGGGGCCCTAAAGCGTGAAAAGAAGTCTGGGATCCAAATGTCTAAAAATGCCCTCATAAAAGGAATGTGGGCCCCTTTGCGCATTTAGGCTGCAAAAAAGTGTCACACATCTGGTATCGCCGTACTCAGGAGAAGTTGGGGAATGTGTTTTGGGGTGTCATTTTACATATACCCATGCTGGGTGAGAGAAATATCTTGGCAAAAGACAACTTTTCCCATTTTTTTATACAAAGTTGGCATTTGACCAAGATATTTATCTCACCCAGCATGGGTATATGTAAAATGACACCCCAAAACACATTCCCCAACTTCTCCCGAGTACGGAGATACCACATGTGTGGCACTTTTTTGCAGCCTAGGTGGGCAAAGGGGCCCACATTCCAAAGAGCACCTTTCGGATTTCACAGGTCATTTACCTACTTACCACACATTAGGGCCCCTGGAAAATGCCAGGGCAGTATAACTACCCCACAAGTGACCCCATTTTGGAAAGAAGACACCCCAAGGTATTCCGTGAGGGGCATGGCGAGTTCCTAGAATTTTTTTATTTTTTGTCACAAGTTAGTGGAAAATGATTATTTTTTTTTTATTTATTTTTTTCTTACAAAGTCTCATATTCCACTAACTTGTGACAAAAAATAAAAACTTCCATGAACTCACTATGCCCATCAGCGAATACCTTGGGGTGTCTTCTTTCCAAAATGGGGTCACTTGTGGGGTAGTTATACTGCCCTGGCATTCTAGGGGCCCAAATGTGTGGTAAGGAGTTTGAAATCAAATTCTGTAAAAAATGACCAGTGAAATCCGAAAGGTGCTCTTTGGAATATGGGCCCCTTTGCCCACCTAGGCTGCAAAAAAGTGTCACACATCTGGTATCTCCGTACTCAGGAGAAGTTGGGGAATGTGTTTTGGGGTGTCATTTTACATATACCCATGCTGGGTGAGAGAAATATCTTGGCAAAAGACAACTTTTCCCATTTTTTTATACAAAGTTGGCATTTGACCAAGATATTTATCTCACCCAGCATGGGTATATGTAAAAAGACACCCCAAAACACATTCCTCAACTTCTCCTGAATACAGAGATACCAGATGTGTGACACTTTTTTTGCAGCCTAGGTGGGCAAAGGGGCCCATATTCCAAAGAGCACTTTTCGGATTTCACTGGTCATTTTTTACAGAATTTGATTTCAAACTCCTTACCACACATTTGGGCCCCTAGAATGCCAGGGCAGTATAACTACCCCACAAGTGACCCCATTTTGGAAAGAAGAGACCCCAAGGTATTTCGTGATGGGCATAGTGAGTTCATAGAACTTTTTATTTTTTGTCACAAGTTAGTGGAATATGAGACTTTGTAAGAAAAAAAAAAAAAATCATCATTTTCCGCTAACTTGTGACAAAAAATAAAAAGTTCTATGAACTCACTATGCCCATCAGCGAAAACCTTAGGGTGTGTACTTTCCGAAATGGGGTCATTTGTGGGGTGTTTGTACTGTCTGGGCATTGTAGAACCTCAGGAAACATGACAGGTGCTCAGAAAGTCAGAGCTGCTTCAAAAAGCGGAAATTCACATTTTTGTACCATAGTTTGTAAACGCTATAACTTTTACCCAAACCATTTTTTTTTTACCCAAACATTTTTTTTTTATCAAAGACATGTAGAACAATAAATTTAGAGCAAAATTTATATATGGATCTCGTTTTTTTTTGCAAAATTTTACAACTGAAAGTGAAAAATGTCATTTTTTTGCAAAAAAATCGTTAAATTTCGATTAATAACAAAAAAAGTAAAAATGTCAGCAGCAATGAAATACCACCAAATGAAAGCTCTATTAGTGAGAAGAAAAGGAGGTAAAATTCATTTGGGTGGTAAGTTGCATGACCGAGCAATAAACGGTGAAAGTAGTGTAGGTCAGAAGTGTAAAAAGTGGCCTGGTCTTTCAGGGTGTTTAAGCTATAGGGGTTGAGGTGGTTAAAGAGAGTTCTCAAAGAGAATCATTTAGTAAGTGGGAGGGGTAAACAGCTGATAAAAGGAGACATTTCTCTCTGGTAAGATACATTACAAATTTTCTTATGGTTGGTTGATTTATGCAAAGTTGTGTGAAAAGTTAGAGACCTTTCAAAGTTTTGTAGAATAACATTCTTAGGGTACTTTCACACTTGCGGCAGAGTGATCCGGTAAGCAGATCCGGCAATCTGCATGCAAACGGACAACATTTGTAGACGGATCCAGATGCAGATCCGACTCACAAATGCATTGCAAGAACGGATCCGTCTGCCCGTTTGTCATACGGACAAACTGATCCATTTCAATTTTTTATCACATTTTTACTGGTCTGGGCATGCGCAGACCGGAAGGACGGATCCGTCATTTTTAATGCCGGATGCGGCACTAATACATTCCTAAGGCAAGTGTTCAGTTTTTTTGGCCAGAGATAAAACTGCAGCATGCTGCGGTATTATCTCCGTCCTGAACAGTCAAAAAGACTGAACTGAAGACATCCTGATGCATCCTGAACGGAATGCTCTCCATTCACAATGCATGGGGATAAAACTGATAAGTTCTTTTCTGGTATAGAGCCCCTAGGATGGAACTCTATACCGGTAAAGAAAAACGCTAGTGTGAAAGTACCCTTAAAGTTTTAACATGGACTGTATATGGAGAGTACTCGACATAGCAATTACATAACATTGTTTATAAGATTATCTGCAAGGCAACCTGGGTCATCCTGTACATACCCTAATTTACAAAGACCTGCAGTCAATTGACAGACTACAGGTTGTGTCCAAGGAAGACAGATCTGCAGGACAACTGCATGGATTAATGTGATCATTTTCCACAGTACTGCTTGTTATTCACCAGAACCGCTGAGCAGCAGTGTGACTGTCCAAAGCCATTGCTAAGCAAATCTACATTAAAGAAGTGCCCAAGGTTCCATGGTAAGAGATGAAGCACAGCCTTAATACCTCATAAAATATTTATTACTTAACTTTCCCCATATGTCTACTTTATGTTTGCATTATTTTGTAAATAACATTTTATTTTTTGGGGACGTTAGAAGGCTTACAATTTTAGAAGCAATTCTAAAAAAAATTAAGAAAATTTCCAAAACCCATTTTTTAAGGACCAGTTCAGGTCTGAAGTCACTTTGTGGGGCTTATATAATAGAAACCCCCACAAATGACCCCATTGTAGAAACTACACCCCTCAAGTTACTCAAAACTGATTTTACAAACTTTGTTAACCCTTTAGGTGTTCCACAAGAAATAAAGGAAAATGGAGATAAAATTCCTAAATTTCACTTTTTGGGCAGATTTTCCATTTTAATCAATTTTTTTGTTTAACACATCGAGGGTTAACAGCCAAACAAAACTCAACATTACCCTGATTCTGAGGTTTACAGAAACACCCCACATGTGGTCGCAAACTGATGTAAGGGCACACGGCAGGGCGCAGAAGGAAAGGAACGCCATATGGTTTTTGGAAGGCAGATTTTGCTGGACTGGTTTTTAGACACCATGTCCCATTTTAAGCCCCCCTGATGCACCCCTACAGTAGAAACTCCCAAAAGTGACCCCACTTTGGAAACTAGGGGATAAGGTGACAGTTTTATGGATACTATTTTGGGTACATATGATTTTACATTTACGTTTTTTGAGAGGCAAGGTAACCAAAAAATGGCTGTTTTGGCACTGTTTTTATTTTTTACGACGTTCATCTGACAGGTTAGATCATGCGCTATTTTTATAGAGCAGGTTGTTACAGATGCGGTGATATCAAATATGTCTACTTTGTTTGTTTCAGTTTGATATAATAAAGCATTTAAAAAAAAAATTATGTTTTTGTGTCTCCATTTTCTGAACGCCATTTTTTTTATTTTTCTGCCATTCGTCTTGTGCAGGGGCTCATTTTTTGCAGGAAGAGTTGACGTTTTTATTGGTACCATTTTTGGGTACATAGGATTTTTTGATCATTCATTATTACACTATATGAGGCAAGGTGACCCAAAAAATTGGTTGTTTTGGCACAGTTTTTATTTATTTATTTTTACAGAGTTCATCTGAGGGGTTAGGTCACATGATATTTTATAGAGCAGGTCGTTACGGACGTGGTAATACCTAATATGTATACTTTTTCTTATTTATTTAAGTTTTACACAATAATAGCATTTTTGAAACAAAAGAAATTGTGTTTTAGTGTCTCCATAGTCTGAGAGCTAAAGTTTTTATATTTTTTGACCGATTGTCTTAGGTAGGGGCTCATTTTTTGCGGGTTGAAATGATGGTTTGATTTGTTCTATTTTGGGGGGCATACGCCTTTTTGATCGCTTGGTGTTGCAGTTTAAATGATGTTAGGTGACAAAAAGTAGCTTTTTTGGCACTGTTTGCATTATTATTTTTTTTACGGTGTTCACCTGAGAAGTTAGGTCATGTGATATTTTTATAGAGCTGGTTGTTTTGGACGCGGCAATACCTAATATGTATACTTTTTTTTTATTTATTTCACTTTAACACAATAATTGCATTTTTGAAACCAAAAAAATTATGTTTTAGTGTCTCCATGTTCTGAGAGCTATAGTTTTTATATTTTTGGGGGGATTGTCTAATGTAGGGGCTCTTTTTTTGCAGGATGAAGTTACGGTTTTATTGGCACCATTTTGGTGGGCATACGCCTTTTTGATCGCTTGCTGTTGCACTTTTTGTAATGTAAGATGACAAAAATAGCTTTTTTATTAAACAGTTTTTATTTTTTTAGGTGTTTATCGGACAGGGTGGATCATGTAATATATTTATAGAGCTGACGCGGCAATATCTAATATGTGTGTGTTTTCTTTTTTTTCTTCTATTTTTTTATATAAAATTCAGGGGAAAGGGGCGTTTTTTTCTTTTTTTACTTGAAACGTAATTTTTTTAATTAAAAACTCTTTTTTTTAACTTTTTTTTTAAACTTGATTTCTGTCCCACTCTGGGACTTTACTTTTGGGGGTCTGATCCCCTCTGCAATGCATTACAATACATCTGTATTGTAATGCATTGCCTGTTAGTGTATTACTCTGTGTAATATACTAACAGGTTGCCTAGGAGACTTAGGCCGAATCTCCTGGGCACCCGTAGAAGGCAGGTCCCGATGCCATGCAAGGCATTGGGCAGCCTCTGCACGGCATCGGGCTGCCTTCTCACCCATTTGGTCCCCGCCACAGTTAGCGCTGATCGCGGCATAGAAGGGGCTAATCCGCCGACATCTGCTTGTACAGTGATGCTGGCAGATACAGCAGGGGCCCGGCTACCAGGGACTGCCAGGCCCCTGCAGTGATCGGGCATGCACCGCTCAGGTGCCCACCCGATTACCATGACGTAATAGTACGCCAAAATGCGGGAATGCACCTGCCGCCATGACGTACTATTACGTCATATGTCAGGAAGGGGTTAATGGCTGGATACATTTTTCCATCACATTATACACTGTTTGTTTCCATGGTTACGACCACCTTGAAATCCAGCAGCGGTGGCTGTGCTTTCACACTATAGAATAATGTACTGGCCTACAGTATGTGCACTCCTGTGGTCCCAGCCACCAGAGAGTCCTGCGATTTTTCCTATATTGTGCAACCATGACCACTACTGCTGGAGTACAGGGTGGTAGTAACCATGGAAACGAGCAGTGTATAATGTAATGGAAAAATGTATCCAGCCATTAAAGGAAGCAATATGGACAATCACAATATATTAGTAAGTGGCTTGTATTAACTTGCTGAAGTGAGACAACCCCTTGAATAAATTATCTAGTGAAGAGTTGTAGTGCACCACCTAATGAGCTGGTGGGCACGCATGCTCAGTCACTCTCCCTACAGTGATCCACTCTATAGCAGAAATAACTTTTTGCCCAGCTTGTCAAGGAAGGCGCAGAGCCAGTAGAACTGAGAAGCAAGCGGGGAACTAAGGAGGAACTATGGTGTCAGGTGCCAGAGGAGTAAGGAGAAGGACTCTATCTGAAGCCCACCTCCAGCATCAAAGATTGACAGCACCAAGAGGGATACATTTTCCATTAATGCTATACAAAAGTGGTCACCAGTATGGATGAATGAACCGTACTGGGGAGACCAGTAAGGGACTAGCCTTGTCTTCTAGGATTTCTTACGCTCACTAGCTTTATACCTGCATTGTGATATACACATTGCAGGGCTGTAAATTATTTCTTCCCTTTTAATGGCCAGCATGCTTCCAGACAGGTAAACGATAAGGTAACTTTTGCTTAGAAATAGAATATTCGGCGGTTGCCACAGCAACCTGCCGCCGGTAGATAGTATTTAGCAAGGCATTATACAAAGGTTTCAGTCAACGCAGTACATAATATAAATATACCTAGCAGAAATACAGAAATGGCATCCAGGTTACTACTGGCGAGGCCCGCTTCACACAGTCCGTGATGCAAAGGTATTTGTATATGCTTTAAATAATGCCTCGTGCTGCCCTGTGTGAACCTGGCCTTAGCCTTCCTGCTATGCATCAGGCTAGGGCTCTGCGGAGACCTCCTGAAGGGGCATCACGTCTCATTAAAATTCACGTGCAACTTTAATTAATAACCTGGAGCTCCTGGGCTCGCTTAACAAACCAAAGACATTAATTGCTTCACTCTGGGCAACCAAATGCATGTTTCCAAGAAGTTCTGTATACCACCGATCTTTATTACCGCAGGAAATAACAAAATGGCTGCATGTTATTGGGCTGTACAGCAGAAGTCTCTGACATCACTATGAGCTCCTCAGCTATTGGCTGAAGCTGCACCTCACAGACTTCCTGCTCTGCCCACCCCTTGGATAATGCTGGCAATACTGAGGGCTCTCTGCTCCATATCACATAATTCTTTTTGCTTTCTGGTCCAAATGCAGAGAAACAATGGAGCAAGGAGCTCTACATATCATCAGTGTGCATGTAGGAGGCTGGCTGAACAGGAAGTCTGGGAGGTGAAGCTTCGGCCAGTAGCTACAGAGCAGGAAGTGATGTCAGAGAAGGGGCATTGTTTTTGCACTCCGGTAAAGCCCAGTAACATGCGTGCTAAAGGGGTAATAGGAGACAGAGGACCCATAGTTAGTGGACTGGGCAGAGTGCAAAAATGGACCTGTGACAACCACTCGGTCATGTGCTCTTCCTGCACATGTCAATGCTGAGGCCACCGATAGGCTGGCAGTGGTGATGTGGATGTAAGACTTCCGATGAGAGGGGGGCTGGAAGCGGCGGAGACAGGACCTCAGCACTAGACAAAGGAGTCTTTTCATTCTCATTTTGCAACCTGGCTGACCTCCAACCATGGGTTCTTGGTCTCAAAGATCCTCTTTAACATACTGTACTGTACAGAGAATCGTGGAAAGCTGCATCTGAGGGGTCAGAGTGAAAGAGTAGTACGTCATATCACCCTAATAGCTCCATTTTATTCATTATAAAGATTTACTGTAATGTTTTGTTAGAAAGTAAAAAGAATTGTCCTGCAGTCTTATCCCTCATAGTAATTACTGCAGACTCGTGACTGGCCAAATGTTGATGTGTAGTCAGTTCCTCAGCATTTTCCATCATATTGTAATGCCTTTCTGGATAAATTTGAGTCCGTTGTATTACCCAGTACCTGCTACAAGGCAAAAGACACACGATTTTATGCAGATCTGTCTCCATACATGCTGCCCTTAAAGATTGTTTACCTGCAGTTTCAGTGGCCAGATGTCAGTTTTAATTCTATAATAAAATATTGTAAAATCTATACAGACATTTAAGAGTTTTTGCAGTTGGCTTTTTTTTATCTAAACTTAGCATGCACTATGTATGTATGGCATTTTTTTGGCGTTTTCCTACTTAGGTTTTTCATTAGAACTGCAGACATCAAAATAAACGTAAAATTTATAATTGCACCAAAACTACATGTAAAAACACTAAAAATGGCATTTAAAAAAAGTCAGGATGAATGAGGAAAAGGGTTCTCTTACAAAGGCAACAGCACTTTAAATAAGAGCCCGATAAGCATTAAAGTGGTTGTCCAATTAGTTTTTTTATTTAGGCAAAATGCCAGGAGCCTATCGACTTAAAGGGGTATTCCCATCTCAGGCAATGGGGGCATATCGCTAGGATATGCCCCCTTTGTCTGATAGGTGCGTGGGCCCAGAGATGGTTGCTAAAGTGGTGGCCAGTGGTGCCGGGTCCGGCCACCACCAAGCCTTCCTATTTGGCCTGCCGAAAAATAGCTGAGCAGTACACTCTGCTATTTTCAGAATCCCCACAGAAATGAATGGGAACGCACCAGGCTTGCGCAGCCACCGCTCCCATTTATTTTTATGGGGCCGATGAAAATAGCCAAGCCAGCACTCGGCTATTTTCCGCTGCCCCACAGAAATGAATGGAGGGCGTCTGCGCATGTATGTTGTTCCCTCCAGGGCTTTGCTGGCTCCATTTACTAAATAGGTGCAGTAGCACCCACTGTCTAGTTTCAATCAGGGCATCTAATTAGTATAACATTCAATGCTCTCATGGAGAAATGCAAAGTTTAAGCGCTGCCAAACTACCCTGTCCCCGTTTTTGCTGAGCTATGTGACTATTTAGTCTTGAGCAGAAGTTCAAAGTAATCTGAGATGGACTGGTGACCCATATGACATAACTAATAAAGGGGAAAAAAACACACAAAGGCTGCATTCATGTGGCTGCATTATGGCTTTACATGAATGCTACATACAGAGGTGCTTGGAAGTTTGGGAATCCTTCAGATTTCTGCATAAATTTGAACTAAAACTACACCAAATTTTCACATAAGTCCTAAAAGTAGATAAAGAAAACCAAATCAAACAAATGAGTCAAAAATATTAGACTTGGTCATTTATTTAGTGAGGACAATGATGAAATATTACATGTCTGTGATTGACAAAACTACGTGAACCTCTGCTTTCAGTATCAAGTCTGACCACACTACCTTTTCTTTGGAGGTTCCACTTCTGGTTTTGCCTTACAAATACTGACCAAATACTGATGCAAAATACTGACCAAAAACTGACCATGTGAAACAGGCCTCTCTTGAGATTCAGCTCACAGACAGATGTCCTACATTTTCCCTTACGACTGCAGATATAATTCAGAATTCATTGTTCCGTCCTGGCCAAGGTGCTGCATAACAGGCCCAAACCATGATAATACTCGCACCATATTTTACAAATGGGATCCGGTTTTTATGCGGGAATGCAGTGTTTTCCTTTCTTCAAATATAATGCTTCTCATTTAACCAAAAAGTTACCGTATATTTTGGTCTCATCTGTACACAAACATCTCTACAATACCCTTCTGGCTTGTCCATGTGATCTTTAGCTAACTGCAGAAAGGTAGTTATGTTAGTTTTGAAAAGTAGCAGAATTTCTCCTTGCTATCCTACCATGCACATAATTGTTGTTCAGCGTCTTTCTGATGATGGACTCACTACAGCTAATGTGAGAAAGGCCTTTAGTAACCTCTTCCAGCCTGACGAGCATTAACAACTCTTCTTCTGAAGTCCCCAGAAATCTCCTTTGTTCGTGCCATGATACACCACAATACAATACAATATATATACAATACAAAACGTGTTGTGAAGATCAGACTTTCATAGATCCCTGTTCTTTAAATGAAACAGGTCACCCACTCTCACCTGATTGTCATCCCACTGATTATTATCTGCTAATCCTAAAGGTTCACATACGTTTGCCAACCATAGGCGTGATATTGGGTCATTTTCCTCAATAAATAAATTACTAAAATCTAAAATATCTGACTCATTTATTTGATTTCATTATCTCTATCTACTTTTAGGACTTCTGTGAAAATCTAACATTGTTTAAGGTCAAATTTATGCAGAAATATAGAAAATTCTGAAAGGATCACAAACTTTCAAACACCACTCTATATGGCTAAAGTCTTGACTAGAGATGAGCGAAGTTTTGAAAAATTGGATTTGGCTACTTCGCTGAATTTCGCAAAGCAATTTGATTTGTTCCAAATTGATTAGTCACAAATTTCTATAAATCAGGTATACCCAGCCCAGTCTGCCTTAGGGTAGCACGGGAGCGGCCGTGGTAAGGGCGGGTTGTGGCCATGCTGTGGTGAAGAACCAATTGCCTTTCATTTCATGAAGACCACACTGTATAGTCGGTCTTCATTATTAATGGCCGTGCAGCACCTTTAAACAGGGGCTGTTGCTGTTATGGGGTTTGGCTGGTTAGGTGGGGGCACAATATGCTGCCATACCTACATCTCCAACCCCAGCGCTCTCCTGCCCTACAGGTGGGAGTCCTTCTTTTGCCATGTTTTTCCTCGGTCAGAATATGTCATCAGGAACACTGGCCTGGCTATTTCCAGATCTCCCATACCTGCACTTGCGCTGTGCACTCTCCATTCATCTCTATGGGAGTTCTGTTAAAAGCTGAGCTGAGTGAATGGAGAGAACGCTGTACATATGCAGTGTGCTCTCCTTCACTTTGGGGGCTCCGTTCTAAACATAGGTGTGGATCCCAGAGGTAGGATCATGGTAAAATAGTCTAGCGATATGCAACCAATGTGTGAGATGACACAACCCCTTTAACTGGGGAACAAACAGGACCTTCTTTTCATCTTTACAGCTGCTTATCAATCCACTCTCAGGCTTCTTTTCTCTCATCTAACATGGCCGCCTTGCTTCTCAGAGCACCAGATACACACTTTCCAAGACACTCCCTACTTGTCTAGCCCTGCTCTTGGATTGGCCAGCACTGCTCACATGAATGGTGCTGGTCAATCGGAGGGCAGAAGGGAGTGTCTTGGATTATGAAATGCAATGTGTGCATTAGGTAGTCTGAGGAGCGGTGTGCCTATCTTGCATGACAAAAGAGGAGGCCAGAAATAGCGGATCTCCAGTTGAAAAGGAGGGCACCAGGTAAATGGTTTGTTCATTCCCCTGGTAATGCAATTTTTTTTCTGTTTCTTTTTGCAGCCCATATGCGGAACCATTCATTTCAATGGGGCCTTAAAAAACAGAACTTACTCCATGTGCATTCCGTATCCATATGCCCGCAAGTCCGTTCTACAAAACAAACAAAAAAATAGAACATATCCTATTTTTGTCCGACAAGGACAGGCATTTCTACAATGGAATCGCAAAAAAACGGATGTAAGTGTAGTTTCACACTTGCGTTTTTCTTTTCCGGCATAGAGTTCCGTCACAGGGGCTCTATACCGGAAAAGAACTGATCAGTTTTATCCCCATGCATTCTGTATGGAGAGCAATCTGTTCAGGATGCATCAGGATGTCTTCAGTTTAGTAGTTTTGACTGATCAGGCAAAAGATAAAACCGCAGCATGCTATGGTTTTATCTCCGGCGAAAAAAACAGAAGACTTGCCTGAATGCTGGATTTGGCATTTTTTCCCATAGGAATTTATTAGTGCCGGATCCGGCATTCCGAATACCGGAATGCCGGATCCGTCCTTCCGGTATGCGCATGCCCAGATCGAAAAAAAGGTGAAAAAAATAAATGCCGGATCCGTTTTGCCGGATGACACTGGAAAGACGGATCCGGCATTTCAATGCATTTTTTCAACTGATCAGGCATTTTTAAGACGGAGAAGGATCCTGATCAGTCTTACTAATGCCATCAGTTTGCATACATTTTGCCTGATCCAGCAGGCAGTTCCGGCGACGGAACTGCTTGCCGGATCTCTCTGCCGCAAGTGTGAAAGTAGCCTTACACGGAGGTCATCCGTTTTTTTTTTCCTGTTTTTTTTGCAGATCCGCGATTTACTTTGTGTGCATGAGCGCTAAGGAAAATGACATGAACACACCTCCACAGGTTTTCCTAAAATACTTGAATGGAAATCTATACAGGAGCGCCACAAAAACGTACAGAAGAAAGACATTATATTACCGCCTCACAAGAAGAGGACATTGGGGGGTTGGATGAGCCACAAGTAAAGCTGCATTCACACCACTGTAAAAGTCACTGTGAGAAGTGCATGCTTATTGCCAAAAACAGCAGCTCTGCTATATCTGTAGCATACAATCTTCTTCATTATGTATATTTATTTAGAAAATTTGCAGTGCATTAACTATTTAGAGGACGGTAAACCTGGATAGATTTCGACTGCACCAGGATCATTAGTTTGCATTCATTATTTCACACCACCAGCTATTATTCCACAGTTCTAATACAGTCTGGGAAACGAGTGGCACGGTGCCAGCAATCACTGTGTAACTGCTGGGCATGCTATACTGCCTACACATTTTTTAATCAGTCTGAGGTTGACGAGCAAGCATGTAACTTGGAGACGTCTGCAGACATACCATACCAGAAACCCAGAGACAACTAATCCGCTCTTACCCCTTTATAGTGTACCTCCTGATTTTAACGCAGGAATATGCCTTTAATTGACAAACTCGGCACTGCTACATCTGCATGCTGTGAAAGCCCTGCTTAATTTGTTCACGTCATTCACATTTCCAAGTGCAGACTACTTTCCTTCTGGCTTCATCTTGACATAGTGTGGCAAATCAGCAGCACGGCCATCTGTTGTCAACTGGATATTAAAAATGCCTGACCCCACACTTCAGTGACAACACAAATGACATCAGCAAATCTCTGGCAGAAGGCCAGAAGACAATGGTGTCCACATGCCTCTATAAAGACGATACGACCATGGCGCTAATATAAACGTCAAGGCTACTGATAAGGCTGGTCACAGATGGCTATAATATGGGTGCATTTTAGCATCCGTTGTCCGGACGCAATGCTCAGACCTCAGGTCGTTCATTTGGCAGCACTCAGATCACCATGGTATTATATGGAGATCAGTGTCCAGTCTATTAGAACCACAAGAGGTCCAGACATTGTGGCCACAATATAGACATAACATGGTGACCTGAAAACATTCTGAAATATCAGCAGAGGGAAATCCCTGGATCAACAAGTCATCTTCAGAAATCTAGATCCCATAATTTATAATATTCTAATGTTCAAGAAGGGCATCTGGGTTCCTCTTGTTCAATGGATCGTCCATCCTGTGGCTGAGAATCCAAGTCTCACTGCTCTTACAGTAACAGCCTTGATAAATCCTCACCCAGTGTGCCCTCTTCTCAGGCCAAGATATAAAGAGATCATTAGATAAATCTGTGTACTATACTATTTGTAAATTGTAATTAGATCGCCCTCAAGCTAAGTTTTTTTTTCCAGTTTTATAGCCCGTCTTGGTTCTGCAAACCAGATTCTTAAACCAGTTGCCCCATGAGAACAGTTATAGCATATAGGACATATAGGATATCCATAAATGTCCAATAAGTGCACCTCTGGGCCCTTCTCCTAACTCAAGAAGGGGACCACACTGCACATGCTCTGTGTCCCCTCCATTTACTGCATCCTCTACATTCATGTTGCATTATTTTCATAAATCCCACAGCAGTGAATGGAGAGGACACCATGAATGAGCGGCCACCCATACATCCACCGCTATGGGACTTCCGAAAACAGCCAAGTCTTATAGCAGTGAATGGAGTAATTATTTCAGAAGACTTAAAGGTGGGAAGACAATGTAATAGAGCAGCACGAAATGCCAGCAGAATGCTTGGATGTATAGGGAGAGGTATAAGCAGTAGAAAGAGTGAAGTGCTTATGCCGCTGTACAGAACACTGGTGAGACCTCCAGTGGTCTCCAGTGCGCAGTACTGGAGACCATATCTCCAGAAGGATATAGATACTCTAGAGAGAGTTCAGAGAAGAGCTACTAAACTAGTACATGGATTGCAGGATAAAACTTACCAGGAAAGGTTAAAGGACCTTAACATGTATAGCTTGGAAGAAAGACGAGACAGAGGGGATATGATAGAAACTTTTAAATACATAAAGGGAATCAACTCGGTAAAGGAGGCGAGCATATTTAAAAGAAGAAAAACTACCACAAGAGGACACAGTTTTAAATTAGAGGGGCAAAGGTTTAAAAGTAATATAAGGAAGTATTACTTTACTGAGAGAGTAGTGGATGCATGGAATAGCCTTCCTGCAGAAGTGGTAGCTGCAAATACAGTGAAGGGGTTTAAGCATGCATGGGATAGGCATAAGGCCATCCTTCATATAAGATAGGGCCGGGGGCTATCCATAGTATTCAGTATATTGGGCAGACTAGATGGGCCAAATGGTTCTTATCTGCCGACACATTCTATGTTTCTATGTTTCTATGAGTAAGCAGCATTTTAAAGACTTGCTCCGCATTCACGATGGGCCTCGAGATAGGAGTAAATCTCAGAGGTGGACCCATCACCTATGCCATAAATGTCCAGATGGGAATACCTCTAATTACATTGGTGCAGATATATATATATATATATATATATATATATATATATATATACATATATACACACACACACACACACACACACATATACATACATACATATAGTATATGCATACTATTTTATATTATTGCTACATGTATGATCAGCCTTGAGAGCCTCTAATATTGTACAGAATTTTGGGCTATTTTGTCCACCAATAAAACATATAGTAGATATACAGTATTAGTATATTAGTGACACACATTTACTCTCAGGTATCTCCTCTGCAGATTAAGGGTTCCAAGAGTACAGAGCAGTCCATTCATTGTCGGCCCCAAAGTAAAATGAGGCCCTCCACCACCACATCCTGGAGGATATTTAGTAAGACTTGCACACTACCTGGAATAATACTTATAGCATACTTCCCAACATGTAGGTGGTGATTGTAGTGCCATATTGCCATATTTTGTTTTTATTACAGATGAGGGCATGCCTTTTTGCCTAGACTCTGTCCCTTCTGCATATACTCCACCCCTTTCATGACTCACTAATTTTCTTGATGTGACACTCCCTTTCACGGCACATACGGGTAACCAAGGTTGAAGAAGCATTCCAGCATCACATTAGCGCTCATGGAGAGCTGGTTTTTCCATGCGCTGTGTGGGAGATTGCAGTCTGGGAGGTCTCTCCTTTTTCCGTAAGCTTTCCGGATGTTTCAGGAGAGTTGGAAAGTATTTACTATAGATATAATAACATCTACATACATACTCACAAACACTCACCATTACTGACTTATAAACCTATATGTGCATCATAGGCGTAGACAGTCCTGCACTGCAAGAATGGGGAAAGAGATGTAAGGCATCCACATCAAAGTTTTCTGCACATTTTACACCCTTTAAATACAGATTTACTGTTAAGCATAGAAATGTAGTATCAGATCCAAGTGTAACACAAATACAGTGCTAGAACCAGGATCGCTACATAAATACAACACTGGAACTAAGCATAGCATATAAATACAGACCCAAAACATAACTACAGCACCAGAACCAAGCTTATATAAAAAGCAACAGAACCATGTTTATGACAGACAGACCCAGAACCAGGATTATATATACAGACTGAGAACCAGACTCATACTATAAATACAGACTGAGAACTAGGCTCATACTATAGATACAGACTGAGAACCAGGCTCATACTATGGATACAGACTGAGAACCAGGCTCATACTATAAATACAGACTGAGAACTAGGCTCATACTATAGATACAGACTGAGAACCAGGCTCATACTATGGATACAGACTGAGAACCAGGCTCATACTATAAATACAGACTGAGAACCAGGCTCATACTATGGATACAGACTGAGAACTAGGCTCATACTATAGATACAGACTGAGAACCAGGCTCATACTATAAATACAGACTGAAAACCAGGCTCATACTATGGATACAGACTGAGAACCAGGCTCATACTATGGATACAGACTGAGAACCAGACTCATACTATGGATACAGACTGAGAACCAGGCTCATACTATGGATACAGACTGAGAACTAGGCTCATACTATAGATACAGACTGAGAACCAGGCTCATACTATGGATACAGACTGAAAACCAGGCTCATACTATAAATACAGACTGAGAACCAGGCTCATACTATAAATACAGACTGAGAACCAGGCTCATACTATAAATACAGACTGAGAACCAGACTTATACTATAAATAAAGACTGAGAACCAGGCTCATACTATAAATACAGACTGAGAACCAGGCTCATACTATAAATACAGACTGAGAACCAGGCTCATACTATAAATACAGACTGAGAACCAGGCTCATACTATAAATACAGACTGAGAACCAGGCTCATACTATAGATACAGACTGAGAACCAGGCTCATACTATAAATACAGACTGAGAACCAGGCTCATACTATGGATACAGACTGAGAACCAGGCTCATACTATAAATACAGACTGGGAACCAGGCTCATACTATAAATACAGACTGAGAACCAGGCTCATACTATAAATACAGACTGAGAACCAGGCTCATACTATAAATACAGACTGAGAACCAGGCTCATACTATAAATACAGACTGAGAACCAGGCTCATACTATAGATACAGACTGAGAACCAGGCTCATACTATAGATACAGACTGAGAACCAGGCTCATACTATAGATACAGACTGAGAACCAGGCTCATACTATAAATACAGACTGAGAACCAGACTCATACTATGGATACAGACTGAGAACCAGGCTCATACTATAAATACAGACTGAGAACCAGGCTCATACTATAAATACAGACTGAGAACCAGGCTCATACTATAGATACAGACTGAGAACCAGGCTCATACTATAAATACAGACTGAGAACCAGGCTCATACTATAAATACAGACTGAGAACCAGGCTCATACTATAAATACAGACTGAGAACCAGGCTCATATTATAGATACAGACTGAGAACCAGGCTCATACTATAAATACAGACTGAGAACCAGGCTCATACTATAGATACAGACTGAGAACCAGGCTCATACTATAAATACAGACTGAGAACCAGGCTCATACTATAAATACAGACTGAGAACCAGGCTCATACTATAAATACAGACTGAGAACCAGGCTCATACTATGGATACAGACTGAGAACCAGGCTTATACTATAAATACAAACTGAGAACCAGGCTCATACTATAAATACAGACTGAGAACCAGGCTCATACTATAAATACAGACTGAGAACCAGGCTCATACTATAAATACAGACTGAGAACCAGGCTCATAATATGGATACAGACTGAGAACCAGGCTCATACTATAAATACAAACTGAGAACCAGGCTCATACTATAAATACAGACTGAGAACCAGGCTCATACTATAAATACAGACTGAGAACCAGGCTCATACTATAGATACAGACTGAGAACCAGGCTCATACTATGGATACAGACTGAGAACCAGGCTCATACTATGGATACAGACTGAGAACCAGACTCATACTATAAATACAGACTGAGAACCAGGCTCATACTACACTGCATGCAGAATTATTAGGCAAATGAGTATTTTGACCACATCATCCTCTTTATGCATGTTGTCTTACTCCAAGCTGTATAGGCTCGAAAGCCTACTACCAATTAAGCATATTAGGTGATGTGCATCTCTGTAATGAGAAGGGGTGTGGTCTAATGACATCAACACCCTATATTAGGTGTGCATAATTATTAGGCAACTTCCTTTCCTTTGGCAAAAGGGGTCAAAAGAAGGACTTGACAGGCTCAGAAAAGTCAAAAATAGTGAGATATCTTGAAGAGGGATGCAGCACTCTTAAAATTGCAAAGCTTCTGAAGCGTGACCATCGAACAATCAAGCGTTTCATTCAAAATAGTCAACAGGGTCGCAAGAAGCGTGTGGAAAAACCAAGGCGCAAAATAACTGCCCATGAACTGAGAAAAGTCAAGCGTGCAGCTGCCAAGATGCCACTTGCCACCAGTTTGGCCATATTTCAGAGCTGCAACATCACTGGAGTGCCCAAAAGCACAAGGTGTGCAATACTCAGAGACATGGCCAAGGTAAGAAAGGCTGAAAGACGACCACCACTGAACAAGACACACAAGCTGAAACGTCAAGGCTGGGCCAAGAAATTTCTCAAGACTGATTTTTCTAAGGTTTTATGGACTGATGAGAGTGAGTCTTGATGGGCCAGATGGATGGGCCCGTGGCTGGATTGGTAAAGGGCAGAGAGCTCCAGTCCGACTCAGACGCCAGCAAGGTGGAGGTGGAGTACTGGTTTGGGCTGGTATCATCAAAGATGAGCTTGTGGGGCCTTTTCGAGTTGAGGATGGAGTCAAGCTCAACTCCCAGTCCTACTGCCAGTTTCTGGAAGACACCTTCTTCAAGCAGTGGTACAGGAAGAAGTCTGCATCCTTCAAGAAAAACATGATTTTCATGAAGGACAATGTTCTATAAATACAGACTGAGAACCAGGCTGATAATATAGATACAGACTGAGAACCAGGCTCATACTATAAATACAGACTGAGAACCAGGCTCATACTATAAATACAGACTGAGAACCAGGCTCATACTATAAATACAGACTGAGAACCAGGCTCATACTATAAATACAGACTGAGAACCAGGCTCATACTATAAATACAGACTGAGAACCAGGCTCATACTATAAATACAGACTGAGAACCAGGCTCATACTATAAATACAGACTGAGAACCAGGCTCATACTATAAATACAGACTGAGAACCAGGCTCATACTATAAATAAAGACTGAGAACCAGGCTCATACTATAAATACAGACTGAGAACCAGACTCATACTATAAATACAGACTGAGAACCAGGCTCATACTATAAATAAAGACTGAGAACCAGGCTCATACTATAAATAAAGACTGAGAACCAGGCTCATACTATACACTGCGTGCAGAATTATTAGGCAAATGAGTATTTTGACCACATCATCCTCTTTATGCATGTTGTCTTACTCCAAGCTGTATAGGCTCGAAAGCCTACTACCAATTAAGCATATTAGGTGATGTGCATCTCTGTAATGAGAAGGGGTGTGGTCTAATGACATCAACACCCTATATCAGGTGTGCATAATTATTAGGCAACTTCCTTTCCTTTGGCAAAATGGGTCAAAAGAAGGACTTGACAGGCTCAGAAAAGTCAAAAATAGTGAGATATCTTGCAGAGGGATGCAGCACTCTTAAAATTGCAAAGCTTCTGAAGCGTGATCATCGAACAATCAAGCGTTTCATTCAAAATAGTCAACAGGGTCGCAAGAAGCGTGTGGAAAAACCAAGGCGCAAAATAACTGCCCATGAACTGAGAAAAGTCAAGCGTGCAGCTGCCAAGATGCCACTTGCCACCAGTTTGGCCATATTTCAGAGCTGCAACATCACTGGAGTGCCCAAAAGCACAAGGTGTGCAATACTCAGAGACATGGCCAAGGTAAGAAAGGCTGAAAGACGACCACCACTGAACAAGACACACAAGCTGAAACGTCAAGACTGGGCCAAGAAATATCTCAAGACTGATTTTTCTAAGGTTTTATGGACTGATTAAATGAGAGTGAGTCTTGATGGGCCAGATGGATGGGCCCGTGGCTGGATTGGTAAAGGGCAGAGAGCTCCAGTCCGACTCAGACGCCAGCAAGGTGGAGGTGGAGTACTGGTTTGGGCTGGTATCATCAAAGATGAGCTTGTGGGGCCTTTTCGGGTTGAGGATGGAGTCAAGCTCAACTCCCAGTCCTACTGCCAGTTTCTGGAAGACACCTTCTTCAAGCAGTGGTACAGGAAGAAGTCTGCATCCTTCAAGAAAAACATGATTTTCATGCAGGACAATGCTCCATCACACGCGTCCAAGTACTGCACAGCGTGGCTGGCAAGAAAGGGTATAAAAGAAGAAAATCTAATGACATGGCCTCCTTGTTCACCTGATCTGAACCCCATTGAGAACCTGTGGTCCATCATCAAATGTGAGATTTACAAGGAGGGAAAACAGTACACCTCTCTGAACAGTGTCTGGGAGGCTGTGGTTGCTGCTGCACGCAATGTTGATGGTGAACAGATCAAAACACTGACAGAATCCATGGATGGCAGGCTTTTGAGTGTCCTTGCAAAGAAAGGTGGCTATATTGGTCACTGATTTGTTTTTGTTTTGTTTTTGAATGTCAGAAATGTATATTTGTGAATGTTGAGATGTTATATTGGTTTCACTGGTAAAAATAAATAATTGAAATGGGTATATATTTGTTTTTTGTTAAGTTGCCTAATAATTATGCACAGTAATAGTCACCTGCACACACAGATATCCCCCTAAAATAGCTAAAACTAAAAACAAACTAAAAACTACTTCCAAAAATATTCAGCTTTGATATTAATGAGTTTTTTGGGTTCATTGAGAACATGGTTGTTGTTCAATAATAAAATGAATCCTCAAAAATACAACTTGCCTAATAATTCTGCACTCCCTGTAGATACAGACTGAGAACCAGGCTCATACTATAAATACAGACTGAGAACCAGGCTCGTACTATAAATACAGACTGAGAACCAGGCTCATACTATAAATACAGACTGAGAACCAGGCTCATACTATAAATACAGACTGAGAACCAGGCTCATACTATAAATACAGACCGAGAACCAGGCTCATACTATAGATACAGACTGAGAACCAGGCTCATACTATACAGGTGAAACTCGAAAAATTTGAATATTGTGCAAAAGTTCATTTATTTCAGTAATGCAACTTAAAAGGTGAAACTAATATATGAGATAGACTCATTACATGCAAAGCGAGATATTTCAAGCCTTTATTTGTTATAATTTGGATGATTATGGCTTACAGCTTATAAAACTCCAAATTCCCAATCTCAGAAAATTTGTGAAAAGGTTCAATTATTCCTAGGCTCAAAGTGTTACACTCTAGTCAGCTAATTAATCCATAACACCTGCAAGGGGTTCCTGAGCCTTTAAATTGTCTGGTTCAGTAGGAATCACAATCATGGGAAAAACGACTGACCTGACAGTTGTGCAGAAAACCATCATTGACACTCGCCATAAGGAGGGAAAGCCTCAAAAGGTAATAGCAAAGAAGTTGGATGTTCCCAAAGTGCTGCATCAAAGCACATTAATAGAAAGTTATGTGGAAGGGACAAGAGTGGAAGAAAAAGGTGCACAAGCAGCAGGGATAACCGCAGCCTGGAGAGGATTGTCAGGAAAAGGCCATTCAAAAGTGTTGGGGACTTTCACAAGGAGTGGACTGAGGCTGGAGTTAGTGCATCAAGAGCCACCACACAAAAACAGATCCTGGACATGGGCTTCAAATGTCGTATTCCTCTCGTCAAGCCTCTCCTGAACAACAAACAACGTCAGAAGCGTCTTACCTGGCTGGGCTAAAGAACAAAAGAACTGGTCTGTTGCTCAGTGGTCCAAAGTCCTCTTTTCTGAGCAGAGCAACTGTTGCATCTCATTTGGAAACCAATGACCCAGAGCCTGGAGGAAGAATGGAGAGGCACACAATGCAAGATGCTTCAAGTCCAGTGTGAATTTTCCACAGTCTGTGTTGATTTGTGGAGCACTTCATGCTTACTTCCGCAGACGAGCTTTATGGACATGGTGACTTCATTTTCCAGCAGGAATTGGCACCTGAACCACACTGCCAAAAGTACCAAAACCTGGTTCAATGACCATGGGATTACTGTGTTTGATTGGCCAGCAAACTCGCCTGACCTGAACCCTATAGAAAATCTAAGGGGCATTTCCAAGAGAAAGATGAGAGACATGAGACTGCAGAAGAGCTGAAGGCTGCTATTAAAGCATCCTGGTCTTCCATAACACCTCAGCAGTGCCATAGGCTGATAGCATCCATGCCACGCCGCATTGAGGCAGTAATTGATGTAAAAGGGGTTCAAACCAAGTACTGAGTACATATGCATGATCATAATTTTCAGAGGTCCTACATTTTTCTATTTAACATCCTTTTTTATTGATTTCATGTAATATTCTAATATTCTGAGATTGGGAATTTGGGGTTTTCATAAGCTGTAAACCCTAATCTTCCAAATTATAAAAAAAAAAGGCTTGAAATATCTTGCTTTGTATGTAATGAGTCTATCTCATATGTTAGTTTCACCTTTTAAGTTGCATTACTGAAAAAAATGAACGTTTGCACGATATTCTAATTTTTTGAGTTTCACCTGTGGCTACAGACCGAGAACCAGGCTCATACTATAATTACAGACCCAGAACCAGGCTCATACTATAAATACAGACCCAGAACCAGGCTCATACTATAAATACAGCACAAGAACCAGGCTCATACTATAAATACAGCACAAGAACCAGGCTCATACTATAAATACAGCACAAGAACCAGGCTCATACTATAAATACAGCACAAGAACCAGGCTCATACTATAAATACAGCACAAGAACCAAGCTCATTCTACAAATACAGCACCAGAACCAAGCTTATAACACAAATACAGTATAGTACATTACGCAGATGAATATTTCCCTGACGTGGGACCCGCTCCTACCTCCAGAATGGGGCCCCCAAAGTACAGAAATATAAATTCCTGAACAAGCACTGGCTTGGGTATTTTTAAAAGTTAAATAGCAGTGAATGACAGGTGGCCATGTTTGGGTACTAGGTCTTCCTTCACTTTGGGGGTCCTATTCTAGGGCCTGCACTTATTTGACATATCCTGGCAATATGCCATAAATGTTGAGATGGAGCAACACCTTTAAATCTTCTTCTCTTCCAACCAGACTATCTCAAACTAACTACAGTGAGGAACAGAAGTATTTGAACATCCTGCGATTTTACAAGTTCTCTCCCACTTAGAAATCATAGAGGGGTCTGAAATTCACATTGTAGGTGCATTCCCACTCTGAGAGACAGAATAAAAAAAAAAAAATTTAAATTACATTTTATGATTTTTAAAGAATTTATTTGTCTTGCACGGCTGAACATAAGTATTTGAACACCTGAGAAACAGCAAAAATTCCTGTTACTGTGCCTTTAAAAAGTCCACCTCTATTTCAAGGCAAGACCAAAGAGCTGTCAAAAGACACCAGAGACAAAAATTGAGGACCTCCACAAGGCTGGAAAGTGCTACGGGGCAATTGCCAAGCAGCTTGGAGAAAATAACTGTTGAAGCAATTGTTAGAAAATGGAAGAGGCTAAAGACGACTGTCAGTCTCCCTCGGACTGAGGCTCCATGCAAGATCTCACCTCGTGGGGTATCACTGATGATAACAAAGGTGAGGAATCAGCCCAGAACTACAAGGGAGGAGCTGGTCAATGACATGAAGAGAGCTGGGACCACAGTTTCAAAGGTCACTGTCGGTAGAACACTATGCTGTCATGGTTTCAAATCATGCATTGCACGGAAGGTTCCCCTGCTCAAGTCATCACATGTCCAGGCCCGTCTGAAGTTTGCCAATGACTATCTGGATGATACAGAGGAGGCATGGGAGAAAGTCATGTGGTCAGATGAGACCAAAGTAGAACTTTTTGGTCTAAACTTCACTCGTCGTGTTTGGAGGAAAAAAAAGGATGAGCTGCATCCCAAGAACACCATCCCTACTGTGAAGCATGGGGGTGGTAACATGATGCTTAGGGGGTGCTTTTTTGCAAAGGGGACAGGATGACTGCACTGTATTAAAGAGAGGATGAATGGGGCCATTTATTGTGAGATTTTGAGCAACAACCTCCTTCCCTCAGTCAGAGTATTGAAGATGGGTCGTGGCAGGGTCTTCCAACATGACAACGACCCAAAGCACACAGCCAGGATAACCAAGGCGTGGTTCCGTAAGAACCATATCAAGGTTCTGGAGTGGCCTAGCCAGTCTCCAGACATAAATCCAATAGAACATCTTTGGAGGGAGCTGAAACTCAGTCTTGCTCAGTGACAGCCCCGAAACCTGACAGATCTAGAGGAGATCTGTGTGGAGGAGTGGGCCAAAATCCCTGTTGCAGTGTGTGCAAACCTGGTCAAGAACTACAGGAAACGTTTTACCTCTGTAATTGCAAACAAAAGCTTCTGTACCAAATATTAACACTGATTTTCTCAGGCGTTCAAATACTTATCTTCTGCAGTGCAAGACAAATAAATTCTTTCAAAATCATACAATGTGTTTTACAGAATTCTCAGAGTGGGAATGCACCTACAATGTGAATTTCAGACCCCTCCATGATTTCTAAGTGGGAGAACTTGCAAAATCGCAGGGTGTTCAAATACTTCTGTTCCTCACTGTATGTGCAAGCTCTGTAATCGAAAAGAGATGGGTGGTTTAAAGTTAATCTGTCACCAATGACTCCCTGTCCAACTGTTTCCATAGACACATAGCTGTATTTCACTTGATTCAAATGCTGGTTTTCTTTTGTCGATCTGAGGTTCTTGAGTTATGATACTTTTTCTTAATATGCAGATTAGTCCTTTGGTACACAGAGGACTTCACAATTGCTCTTGTTGCACCCACGCTCTGCTATTTTCTGTGGGCAGCTCCTCCTTGGTTGCTTTGATTGACAGGGCAGTGAGGGAGGGGCTTGCCACAAAAAGGAGTGGAGCTTGGGGGCACCAACTATCTAATATGCACAAAGTATCATAACTCGGGAAGAGAGCCTTAGATCAACAAAAGAAAAACAGCGTTTTTATCAGGAGAACCACAGCTATGAGTCTACGGTAAAAGTTGGATACAGAGGTTACTGGTGATAGATTCCCTTTAAAGAATTATGAAACTCAAGCCACTAAAACCAAAAAACAGAGCATATCTGTGAACTGCAGCTCTATAGTGCAGTAACGCTTAATCTATTATATGCTGTATTGATCCAGAGAAAAGGCAAGATAATTCTTCTGGGATCATATTTCTATATCAATCATTCATAAAAAGAAATGAGAATAACTATCCCGCAGACTGAATGTATCCATTTACAATGTTTTACACCTGTAACCTGCCTTATTTCCCTTTACATCCACCATAGACATTTATAGGAAGCAGTTGACGTCACAGAAAACATTAGATTTAAAAAAAGATCTAGTAACATGCAAGCAAAATCTCTTTGATGGAAAACCAAGCCAATAAAACAGCAGTGGGAGGTTCCAGTCTGCATCTACAGAAGGAGTCATGAACGAGAATTCCTTTCCAACACGGTCTCCTTCTTTCTCTCTATAGTTATTTCACCATACCACCAAAAGAAAACCTAACCTTCACCAATGTAAAAAGATAAAACCGGAAAGTAAAAGGTAAAACGTAAAATAAAACAGTCTAAATCTCACAAAAGCTACCTCACCATCTTCAAAGGTTCTGAGATGATCTAGTGGATGGGGGCCTCCCTGACATCGTCTGCTCTCAGACATGTACGTTTCCTCTTGCTTGCCTCAGAGATAAGTACTGCCAGGTGGGGGATGGTGACAAATCCAATAGAGTCTAAATTGCTCATTTTTTGGTTAAACAATGAGTATGTGTATGGTTGGTTGTAAGGTACCCATACCATTAGATGACAGTTGGCTGAACCCAACAATTTCATCAGGACTGGCCCACTATCTATTGTGCATACGGGTGGCAGATGTCAAAGTAAAAAAGAACTTGTTCATCTGCCAGAAGAATCCTGCAGTGGCTTACTCCCTTCTCTGCATTAAAATTACATCTATAAGGCTACTTTCACATTAGCGTTTTCAATTCCGCTATTGAGATCAGTCATAGGATCTCAATAGCGGAAGAAAACGCTTCAGTTTTGCCCTCATTCATTGCCAATGGGGACAAAACTGAACTGAATGAAACGTAATGCACTCCGTTCTGTTTGGTTGCGTCCCCATCGCTGCGTTTTTCTGTCCGCTATGCGGTGCGGAGCAAGACAGATCCATCCTGACACACAATGTAAGTCAATGGGGACGGATCAGTTTTCTCTGACACAATAGAAAACGGATCCGTCCCCCATTGACTTTCAATGGTGTTCATGGCTATAGAAGACATAATACAACTGGATCCGTTCATGACGGATGCATGCGGTTGTATTATTGTAACGGAAGCGTTTTTGCAGATCCATGACGGATCCTCAAAAAACGCTAATGTGAAAGTAGCCTATAATATATGGGTACCTTCATTTTCACAGACAGATTGTCAGTTATTAATTGTGCAATAGGATGCAACCAGATCATTTCTTAAAATCTGGAAATACAATCTGTAAGATTAGTATTTCATTTTGGTGTGGACTAGATAACCAAATTTTTTGGAGGTGGAGAGAACTCTGCCATCATTTTGCACTGGTGAAAGTACTAAGATGCTGATAAGGGGACCGGTGACAGACAGCTCACCTTACAGGGGTTGTCCAGTTTTCTATATTGATGACCTATCCTCAGAATAGGTCATCAATATCAGACCGGAGGTGGTCCGATTTCAGGCACCCTGCAGATCTGCTGTTTGTAGAGAACACATCGCTTGTGGTAGCACTGCCTTCTCTTTACTGTTTACCATCGACATTGCAGCAGTGGGCAGGTGTAATTGCGGCTCCTCCATCCCATTTACTTCCATAGGAAGATTAGTCTGCATTCAAGCACTGCATTCTCTTCAAACAGCTGATCGGCGGGGGTGCTAAAGAAGGACCCCCGCCGATCTTATATTATTGATCTATACTAAGGATAAGACATCAATACAGAAAACTGGACAGCCCCTTTAAAGGGATTGTGCCATAAATTACTTTTCACTCTAAGAGTGTATTTTCATCAGTTACTCCTAGCTCCCATTCCTCCTTGTTTTTTTTTTACCAAATTTACCTCATTTGATTTGCGGTTTTCTCTTATCCCCAGTGATTTAATCCTACTACCTGTTTTGTAATATGTCTGCTGTCCCATCATGACTTTGCTGAACACATTCAATAGCTTTCACCCAAACGCTCGTTCGGCCGACAGCTATCTCTCTCAAATCCCTCCCGGTTTCCCCATACATATACAGTGCTGCCCATAATTATTTATACCCCAGGCAAATTTTGACTTAAAGTTACTTTTATTCAACCAGCAAGTAACTTTTTGACGGGAAATGACATGGGTGTCTCCCAAAAGATAGTAAGACAATGTTATTGTGGAAAAAAAACATTTCTCAGCTTTTATTTACATTTGAGCAAAAAGTGTCCAGTCCAAAATTATTCATACCCTTCACAAACTGTCACAGTCTGTGGGAAAATCAAAAGTTCTATACCATTCCAAATAGTCCAAGCTGTTCTAAAGCATCCTAACTACCCTGATTAATTGGGAACAGCTGTTTTAATCAACTCAACAGGTGAAAAACAGCAGCTCTCTGCAGTTGGTTTTTGGACAGTCATGGCTAAGACAAAGGAGCTCAGTGAGGACCCGCGGCTACGCATTGTGGCTGCTCACAAGTCAGGAAAGGGCTACAAGGCCATTTCTAAATGTTTTCAAATTCCAGTGGCTACAGTGCAAAGTATTATTAAAAAATACAAGATGGTCAGCACTGTGGAAAATCTCAGAGGACGTGGTCAGAAGCCACTTGTGCTGGCCAGGAGGATAGTTAGAGAGGTGAAAAAGAATCCAAGGATCACCACCAAGGCCATCCTGGTGAATCTGGGCTCTGCTGGTGGCAATGTCTCAAGGCAGACAATCCAAAGGACACTGCACACTGCTGGGTTCCACAGATGCAGACCAAGGAGGACGCCACTTCTCCAGATAAGGCACACAAAAGCTTGCTTGGCCTTTGCAAAAGCTCATAACTGGTGTTATGGTCAGTTGAAACAAAAATTGAATTGTTTGGTCACAATGATGTTTCCTTCATTTGGCATAAAAAAAGAGAAGCCTTCAACCCAAAGAACACCATCCCCACTGTCAAACACGGTGGTGGGAACCTAATGCTTTGGGGGTGTTTTTCAGCCAATGGACCAGGGAACCTAATCACAGTAAACGGCACCATGAAAAAAGACGACAACATCAGGCAGTCTGCAGAGAAACTTTGACTTGGGCACCAGTGGACATTTCAGCATGACAATGACCCAAAACACACAGCAAAAGTGGTGAAGAAATGGTTAGCAGACAACAACCTTAACGTTTTGGAGTGGCCCAGCCAGAGTCCAGACTTGAATCCAATTGAGAATCTGTGGAGGGAGCTAAAGATCAGGGTGATGGCAGCAAGAAGACCCTCCAACCTGAAAGATTTGGAGCTCATTGCTAAAGATGAATGGGCAAAATTACCTGTGGAGACATGCAAAAAGCTGGTCTGCAATTATAGGAAGCGTTTGATTGCTGTAATAGCCAATAAAGGCTTTTCTATTGATTATTGAGAAGGGTATGAATAATTTTGGACTGGACACTTTTTGCTCAAATGTAAATAAAAGCTGAGAAATGTTTTTTTTTCCACAATAATGCCTCTTGTACATAGTTTTATTATCTTTTGGGAGACACCTATGTCATTTCCCGTAAAAAAATTACTTGCTGGTTGAATAAAAGTAACTAAGTCAAAATTTGCCTGGGGTATGAATAATTATGGGTAGCACTGTACATGTTTGGCTTGGCCGTTGCCAGATACTTCTGATTGTGGCTTATCTCCATAGAAAAAAAAAGGATAGGGCACAAATATTTTTGCCCCATCCTTGTCTCCCCCAACGTCATCTGTCGGGGGAGAGTATTGAGCTGCCCATACACATTAATGTGTCAGCTGAACCCACCGTCCCTGGTGGGTGTGGCTGACAAAAGACTGGTGTGTATGGCCAGCTTTAGGGCAGTGAGATTTGTCCTAATATCAGCAGATCATATGGCGCTAACCCCGACCCTTGTTCTTACCAATGACACTTCCTACATCTTAGATTACAAGGCTCCAATGCAAGACGTAACCTACAGCATCTGGCGTATCAAAACTGATTTACCTTTGCAAACTTTAGAATAAGGCAATTCTAAAATATGGCTGTATTTGGGGAAAGTGATATAACAGTAATATCTGTCTGTCTGGATACACTTATATTAGTGGCATAACCCGTTTAAGTTTAGCTTAAGTTCCCATTAACGTTGCGATTTCCATATTTCTATTCCATGAGAGGAACAGAAAAATGGGGAAAAAATTATCTGTTTTAATCATCTTTTGTTTCAATGGGTCATTTTAGCTGTGCTTAGTTTTCATAGTTTGTGCCAGTTTCGCCAGGTTTCAGTGTTTTTTAAGGAAAATCCACTGCCTGCCGCCAAAAATAACTGAAACCTGATGGAACAGACATAAATTGATGCAACCCGAGCATAACCAATGCCCCAAACAAAACAGAAATATGGAAGACAACACTAATGTGAAGTACCTGGCTTGGCACAGCACCATCACCCAGTTTAGGATGATGGAAGCAAGTTCTAGCCTATTGTGAACATCTCATACACGATAGATTAATGTCCACCATGTGGGGGTGCTCTGACTTGCCCACAGATTCTGGAGGAAAGAAGGCTTGGGATGCTGGATTTCAAACATGCCTGATTGACTCAAGGGGTCAAGCGTAATTGCAATCATACAAACAGGTGTTCAGAGAATAGCTATCTAATGTGGTTGGCCAGACCTATGTGGTTTATAGATCTTATAAGCCTTTATCTTTATTATAATTATGGCCTGTTTTTCTATTTAGTACTTTTATGTCCACAGGGGACAGTAATGACCTATAAAGGACCCATTACTGTCATACAAATAGGATGCCCCATCTGGTCCTGACAGTGACCTCATGGTAGGGGACTGGCTGTTGAGGGACTATCCTCTCGATACTGTAGGTGTATACAAGTTCAAATAGTTTTTTTCATGTTCTGTGCGGAGAAAACATAAAATGACAAATACTTTACAACAGCAAGGAAAGTAAACGTGCAATTACAACAGTGCTACCCTGTTTCCCCGAAAATAAGACAGTGTCTTATATTAATTTTTGCTCCCAAAAATGCGCTAGGTCTTATTTTCAGGGGATGTCTTATTTTCCATGGGGATCAGAGGGGGGAATCAAAATGGCACAAGAGAATCAGAGGGGAGGGGGATTACCATTTTAGTACCCCCTTCTGATCCTCCTGTGTCATTTTGATTCCCACCTCTGATCCCCCTGTGTCATTTTAAGTGATCCCACTACCCTGTGCCAGTGGACAGTGGATTATTTAGTCTCTCTCCCCCACCCACCTTCACCAGACATCCCCCACTACTTTATCAAACATTTCCCCCCCACCACCACCACCGTAGTCACCCCTGTGTGTCCGTGCCAGCCAGATTCCACACAATGTGCCCAGCTCCTGCCCCGCGCGACTCACTGTCTAATCGCGAGTCAGCCAGCTTCCATCAGGGCAGAGCGAGCAGCAGGCGGCAGCGCAGGCTCTCTGATTTAAAGAGACCTCGCACTGCCTGAACAGCTCTGGATGCGCTGTGGCCAATCAGTGAGCTGCGCGGCGGCAGCCGCCGCTACAGTCCAGAGGATTCAGACGCCCTACGGTAGAGTCAGGGGCCTTATATTCTGGCGGGGCCTTATTATCGGGGAGGCCTTATTATCGGGGAGGTCTTATTTTCGGGGGGATGCCTTATATTACAGCGAGAGGCAAAACTGGAAGTAGGTCTTATTTTCGGGGGATGTCTTATTTTCGGGGAAACACGGTAGATATTATATTGACCAGCCACTGGCGTAACTATAGGGATTGCAGCGGTCGCGGTTGCAACCGGGTCCCTGTACTTTTCCCTTTATAAGATGCAGTGCATCTTATAAAGGGAATGCTAGCAAGCGCTTCCATAATGGTCAGATATGGGGGTCTGGAGGTCTAATGGGGGTCAAATATGGGGGTCTGGAGGTCTACTGGGAGTCTGGAGGTCTAATGGGGCTCTAGAGGTCTGATATGGGGGTCTGGAGGTCTGATATGGGGGCTGGAGGTCTAATGGGGGTCTGGAAGTCTAATGGGGGTCTGGAAGTCTAATGGGGGTCTGGAAGTCTAATGGGAGTCTGATCTGAGGTCTAAAATGGGGTCTTATATGGGGTCTGACATAAAGGTCTAAAGGGGGTTTGGTCTGAGATGGGGGGGATCTCATTTAGGGTTTTATATGGGGGTCTGATCTGAAAGGAAGGGAGGATTTTTTTGTACTAGCGCACAATATAAAGGGGTGTTTTTGTACTGACGCACTATCTGTGTGGTACCAAAATTTTCAGGGGGACTGTTTCTGCAGGATAACTTTGGGGGCACAGTATTGGGGGTGGCACAATGGGGTGTTGAGAAGGTGAGGAGGATGATGGAAAAGTAGGAAAGTAAGATGTCTGTTTGTTAAACTCTGCAGAGACGAGGCGTGGCTGAAAGAAGTCACCATGGCGGTCTGGTCTGAGAGGAGAAGAAGAGGAAAGAGAATATCTACATCAGAGAAGAGAAGTCACTGGATGTAAGAGGTACATATGTGGCGCTGTATTACCCTGTATGTTCTGTAGCGCTGTATGTAATGTTTTCCAAGTATGTCTTTAAAGGGGTCAATATTTACCTTGGGCAGCAGAAAAGCTAGGTGCACCAGCACTGAGTGAAGGGGGGGCCCCAAGCTGAACTCACTAGGGCTGCACTAGGGCCCATGAGCCTTTAGCTACGCCCCTGTGACCAGCTATATATAGTGTTATATAACATAATACTCTTCACTGGATCGTGAAATTCCAGTCCTATGCACAAAAGTTCCTTTAAGTCACAGCTTACATAGTTAAAAATACCTAATGAAGACTGCAGATTGTCACAACATAGCAATTAGCAGCTGCCTGCAAACTACAGGAGGAAGGAAAAAAGCTTCCGTCCCCAGTCACAGGTTCCAGATTCATAGCTAATTGAGCAGAAAATACAAAAACAGAATAACCGCATACAATGTACAAATACAATATTAATGCCTACCATGCACAAGTTTTATCTTACCATTCAAGAGGGAGAGAAAGGGACAGAGGGAATATTATTTTACTCCACATGAATGGCAAATGCTGTTAATTTTCCATGATCTGTACAATAAATATACAACTTACTGGTGGGATGACCCCACAAAGCAGTGACGGGGAGTGTCTCACTCTTCAGGGCACAAACAGCTCATTGACTTCAATGGAAACTGTGTAATTCTTCATTTCTATTTGGCACTAGAGGAAAATTTAACACGTGCTGCCAGTTTTCTCTACTGAGTACTTCTCGTCACTGGGCACCCTAACCTCACCCTGTGATCCACTAGCATCAGAGGACAAGAGGAAAAGTACTGCCTGCAAAGAGATTGTTCCCATCAAAAGCATGGAAATATGGTGGAACCTGATGACACCCATTGTACGTCATTTATCAAACTGGTGTAAAGGAGAACTGGTGTAGTTGCCCATAGCAACCGATTAGATTCCATCTTTCATTTTTCACAGCTCCATTGGAAAATGAAAGGTGGAATCTGATTAGTTGCTCTGGGCAACTAAGGCAATTCTACTTTACACCAGTTTAATAAATTACCCCATTGGTTCCTACCATTATAAATGGAAATCATAATGCACGAGTGAACAACGCCTAATACAGAGGGAAGTTCAACGTGAACAATATGTTTCGGCTCGAGCACTTGAATACAAGAAGTCAAAATCGTACCCATGACATGTACTTTTCCAAAAATAATAAAAAGGTGCATGGCAACATATACTGTACTGAGGCTGTGGACGGCAAGTCAGAAAACCCTGGGTCTACAATGAGAGAATACTGCATGTTCAAATGTATGAGTAACAAGTACCATTCGCAGTGCTGAAGACCCCATGGGGTAGATTGAGTACTGTCCTAACGTAAAAAAAGGTTACAACTGTAAGAGAGACAGAAACTGTGCCAAAGTTACCACGGAGGCTCACACCGCTGAAAGATTTGGTGCCTCTTGCTAGACATGTCAGACCATCTCTTGGCTGGCTTACTTTACACCAATATTTTGGGCCAAAATAACAATTGGACGCACTTTACAACTACGTTTTTTAGACTCTTTTCGACACTAGTGAGGCTAAATAGAGTCTAAAACACTACAGTATTCTGAGACATTCAGATTACGAAATATCCGTTTTCAGATTCCACAAACATATTGTACAAACAAGTTTGACACACAGCGCATACAACAGTTGTTTAAAGGGATTGAACGCGATTTTCATATTGATGGCCTATCCTCAAAAGTCCAACTACCCGCAACTCTACTGATCAGCTTCTTGAAGAAGCTGTGGTGTTCACCGGAGCTCTGGTAAGCCCCGCTGCCTCTCACAGCTTACCAAGCACAGTGCCGTCCATTGGTATTGCAGCTCAGCCCCATTCACTTGAATGGGAATGTGCGGCATCTACCTGTGATGGCTAACCTCCGTCACTCCAGCTGTGGTAAAACTAAGACTCCCAAGATGTGCTCAGGCTTGGCTGCTAGAAATGAATGGAGCATGCTGGGAGTCTTTTTATATTTCTAGGCCATGAGACTCATGAACGTGAAGTCACATGGTCTAGGAAGAGCGGGGGTCTCTTCGTACAGCTGATTGGCAGGATGCCAGTTGTCAGACTCCTAATGATCAGATATTTAAAACCTAACCTGAGGATAAGCCATCAAAATTCCCGAGAGCCCCTGAATTCAGAATCACCGGTCTGATCGGCAGTCAGCACACTTGCCAAGCAGCCAAATTGAACTTCAAATATATTCTGGAAACTACTGTACAGGTAAGTGAGCAAATTCTACATATTAGTAGACAGAATGAATGAGATGAATATATGTTATAAGCACTTTATAGTAATATTACTTTTTGCATGTGCACAGAATGTACATGAATGAGGTCAATGGGTGGGCCAATCCTCTACATTATGGGGAATGGGAGGATTTTATCTTATAATGTTATAAACTGCCGAGCTAGCCCCCCCTCCCCCCCCCCCCCCCCCCCCCCCCCAAACCAATATCGTCAGATAGAGACTCCTACAATAAACTGACTGGGTGAGAGCCAAGTGGCCTGACTTGTAGAGAACTTCCCTTTCGGTACGTCCTTCCTGTCCGCCGCTGCTTCTCTCCACCACACTGACATCAAGGGCAGACACAGGATGAGAACGCCAATTACTGCTGATCCCCCCAAGCATTCATTATTTAGGAATTCCACAATTATGGTAAAAAGAATTTATGAAGGTCCTTGTAAGCGCCATCAACAACCTTCCCCTGCAAGTTCAGACCACATAAACCAATCTATGGACAAAATGATGATAACCCAAAGAGAAAAAAAAAAAAGCAAAAAGCAAAGAAACCATCTACACAATACACTGATTTATTGTACCTTCCATAGGATGCATTAGAGAAATAATTCCAGAATATAGTGATGACAGGCCATGGAATAATTAGTCGTCAGCTCAGCAAGCGGCTGAGAGAACAGTCCCGTGACTGAATCAGTGTCAGACACATCCATGGGTGGTGATCACATTCATTCATAAAGGAGGCAGCCTTCCATAGTCCAAGCCTAATTAATCCCCTTCACACCCCAGTCTATATCTGCGCCCTGAAATGGAGCGACGCAGAGGGATAAGACTATTCTAGCCCCCTCCTGTACAGGTACAATATGGTCCCTAAAGTTTATGGATAATTCCCCCTTACATGCCTCAGCTTTACGAGTAATCTGTCTGGCAGCTGAAATTGGTATGCTGTCTCTGCCTGATCTAATAACGCAGAGGAGAATTTATGCTTCCCTTCTACCAGGTGCTTTACGGAAAGAATTATGTAATCAGCTATTAGATGAGTTTTACTACACAGATGCTATGGCCTATCATTCATAGCTCCACCGCATCGGGTTTTGGGAAGTGGGGACAATTTCAAGGGCAGGAGAACGACAGCGTTATATGCTGAAATTATATTTCGAGATTGCCAGAGAATACTAGACAGTGCTACTTAAAGGCATATCCCTGTCTCCGGTGCTCCGGGCCACTCGGCTGTGCAACCAGCCCCATTCTCTTCAAGGAGAGGCTTCTGTACTGAAAAGACTCTGAAGGGGCCACAGGGGTCCCAGAGGTCGGGCCCCAACAATTCTAAATGGGAATACGCTTGCTATTCCGGTTTCATCACCATGTAAAATAAACTTAGGCTGGTTTCCGATATATACTCTTTTTTCACAATCTCTGCTTGCTGCCATTGAATGGAAAGCCTACTCCCAGAGGAATTTCACCTGTGTGATATCACAGGAAAAACAGGTTAATCCTCAGGAAGGTCATTAAAATCCTCATTCACTGTCAGTTACCAGAGATCTTGGAAACTTTAAGAAATCAATAAAGTAAATCAGAAGAGTGCCTTATTTTCCATTATGTATACGGAACACCCTTTAGGGTTGCTTCACTCTCAGAGGCCCACATTTACTAATGAGAGTGCACCTTGATTCTGGCATAAATATGTGCGCATCTAGGCCATCTATAGGGTTAGTAAATGTACCCCGGTGTTATTTAGAAAAACACCACTTCAGTTTTTAGTTTTTTATGAAATCCAGAAGCCGGTCCAAAAGGAATGGGAAATATAAAAGAAAGGCTTCCAGTTGGACCCACTTTTGGCTTTTGTTTAAAAAAAAATAAAAAAAACTGCATCAAAATTGGAGGTATATCCTAGGAAAAAAAAAAAAAAACCTTCACGGGGTTATCCCATTATTTATATAAAAAAATGAAAAGCAGACATCATACACTTCATAAGGCTACATGCACACGACCGTATGCGTTTTGCGGTCCGCAAATTGCGGATCCACAAAAAAAAGGGATGACATTTGTATGCCATCTGGTTTTTTTTGTGGATCCATTGTAACAATGCCTAAAACGGACAAAAATAGGACATGCACAATTTCTTGGCGGAGCAACGGAACGGACATACTGATGCGGACAGCACACGGTGTGCTGTCCGCATTTTTTTGCAGACCCATTGAAATGAATGGGTCCGCATCCTATCCGCAAAAAAAAACGGAATGGACACGGAAACAAACAACGTTTGTGTGTATGTAGCCTAACAAGGTCTTTATAACACAGCTAAAATCAGCTCTGCTCCTCTCATGGAACCAGAGCTCCCCCAATTGTTTCCTATCTTAGGGGTGTGTATTTTATGCTGCAGCTCTCTCCCTGTCACAGCTCAGGAGCTGTGTTCTTTCTACTGCAGCTCTCTTCCTATTATAGCTCAGGAGGGTGTCCTTGCTACTGCAGCTCTCTTCCTATTATAGCTCAGGAGGATGTCCTTGCTACTGCAGCTCTCTTCCTATTATAGCTCAGGAGGGTGTCCTTGCTACTGAAGCTCTCTTCCTATTATAGCTCAGGAGCTGTGTTCTTTCTACTGCAGCTCTCTTCCTATTATAGCTCAGGAGGGTGTCCTTGCTACTGCAGCTCTCTTCCTATTATAGCTCAGGAGCTGTGTTCTTTCTACTGCAGCTCTCTTCCTATTATAGCTCAGGAGGGTGTCCTTGCTACTGCAGCTCTCTTCCTATTATAGCTCAGGAGGGTGTCCTTGCTACTGCAGCTCTCTTCCTATTATAGCTCAGGAGGATGTCCTTGCTACTGCAGCTCTCTTCCTATTATAGCTCAGGAGGATGTCCTTGCTACTGCAGCTCTCTTCCCATTATAGCTCAGGAGGGTGTCCTTGCTACTGCCGCTCTCTTCCTATTATAGCTCAGGAGGGTGTCCTTGCTACTGCAGCTCTCTTCCTATTATAGCTCAGGAGGGTGTCCTTGCTACTGCAGCTCTCTTCCTATTATAGCTCAGGAGGGTGTCCTTGCTACTGCAGCTCTCTTCCTATTATAGCTCAGGAGGATGTCCTTGCTACTGCAGCTCTCTTCCCATTATAGCTCAGGAGGGTGTCCTTGCTACTGCAGCTCTCTTCCTATTATAGCTCAGGAGGGTGTCCTTGCTACTGCAGCTCTCTTCCTATTATAGCTCAGGAGGGTGTCCTTGCTACTGCAGCTCTCTTCCTATTATAGCTCAGGAGGGTGTCCTTGCTACTGCAGCTCTCTTCCTATTATAGCTCAGGAGGGTGTCCTTGCTACTGCAGCTCTCTTCCTATTATAGCTCAGGAGGGTGTCCTTGCTACTGCAGCTCTCTTCCTATTATAGCTCAGGAGGGTGTCCTTGCTGCTGCAGCTCTCTTCCTATTATAGCTCAGGAGGGTGTCCTTGCTGCTGCAGCTCTCTTCCTATTATAGCTCAGGAGGGTGTCCTTGCTGCTGCAGCTCTCTTCCTATTATAGCTCAGGAGGGTGTCCTTGCTACTGCAGCTCTCTTCCTATTATAGCTCAGGAGGGTGTCCTTGCTACTGCAGCTCTCTTCCTATTATAGCTCAGGAGGATGTCCTTGCTACTGCAGCTCTCTTCCTATTATAGCTCAGGAGGGTGTCCTTGCTACTGCAGCTCTCTTCCTATTATAGCTCAGGAGGGTGTCCTTGCTACTGCAGCTCTCTTCCTATTATAGCTCAGGAGGATGTCCTTGCTACTGCAGCTCTTTCCCTGTAACAGCCATAGCTTCTAACAAAAGATCAAGCTGATGAAGGATAGAATTGACTATGTGTGCCCATCTCAGTAAGTGGACGTGCACATTATTATACAGATTAAACACCAGGGGGCAGCATTATAATGAAGTAAAGAGAATATCTCACATCTGGAGCATTTTTTTAACACCAAGTCAATTGCAAAAGTTACTAGTTGTTCAAGCAGAATTATACTGAAATAACATTTAATGTTCGCACAACCTCTACACTTTCAATAAACTTTGCATAATTCAACAGAATAGGCAAATTTAGGAACCTTGGTAATATATATTTTCATGGGGGGAAAAAAATCTTATTTCTCCACTTATCAGAACCTACCCTTAGGCCTATTGCACACGACCGTATGGCTTTTTCAGTGTTTTGCGGTCCGTTTTTAACGGATCCGTTGTTCCGTTTTTTGTTTCCGTTGTGTTTCCATTTTTCCGTATGGCATATACAGTATACAGTAATTACATAGATGAAAGTGGGCTGGGCATAACATTTTCAATAGATGGTTCAGCAAAAAACGGAACGGAAACGGAAGACATACGGATGCATTTCCATATGTGTTCCGTTTTTTTTTGCGGACCCATTGACTTGAATGGAGCCACGGAACGTGATTTGCGGGCAATAATAGGACATGTTCTATGTTAAAACGGAAACGGAAATACGGAATGCATACAGAGTACATTCCGTTTTTTTGGCGGAACCATTGAAATGAATGGTTCTGTATACGGACCGTATACGGAATGCAAAAAACGGCCAGTAAATGGGAAAAAAAACCGGCCGTGTGCAGGAAGCCTTATCCTAACTCTAAATTCTCTGCTAAATCCCTGTTAATCTCAGAAGACTGTCAGCTCACTGACTGATCAGATTACCCGCAGTCTACATACAATCTCCTGTTTTCTCCATGTGCAGGCTATGGGCAGACATTATTACAGCTACCACCACCAGCATACCAGCAGGAGAACTGAGAATGAGAGTTGGAGCATGCAACGGCGAAAACTGCTAGAAAACAAGTCATATAATGGTCCAATATAGTGTTTTTTATTTTTCATGTACACACATGACAGTTGATACCCAGCGGTATCAGTTTGAGTGGTAAATATGTCAAAATTTGGCACTGATAAATCCCCTCTGCCATATCATAGCAAATCCTAGTGACAATTACTGCAGGAGTTTTAATGGAGGCAATAAAGTGACCAACCTTTCTGGAAACAAATTACAATTCCATTGAGCCAGATATAAAAAAAAAAAATCATTTTTTTCCTGAAACTGGTCCAGTCTTGTCCATGGGTTGTTCAGATCAGTTACAGTCACTGAAATATTGCTGAGTTTTAATACCAGACAAGCAATGGACAAGACGGGCACTGCTACTGAAGAAAAAAATTATTCTTCAGATATATCAAATTAATTTGAAGAAATGTCGGCAATAAATCAGTCACGTGTTAAATTTCCTATGGTTTTACAGGAAAACTGATCTTTAATCTAACAACTTTATCACTTATGCTTCCCCATCCAACCAAATCATGAAAGACGCTTTACAGACCAAGTCTAACATCTCAGCTGTGAAATTGCCACTGATAAAAGAGAACTGCATAAGTAGCAATTCCTTTTTTGACAAACCCCCCCCATTCTGCCAGACCTGGAAAGAGAAGATAACTTACTTGCTTCCTGCTCCTTCTCCTGCAGGCCTGGGCTCCATCGATGTCAACATCCGGTTTGACATCGCCACAGCCAATTACAGGCTGCAGCGGTGTCTGGCTCCCCGTGTATCATGTGACCATGTGTCATAATGCAAGGGGAGTGGGACAGCGTCACGGCCTGTGATTGTATGCGGTGATGTCAAACCGGATCGATGTAGCCTAGCGGAGCATCGTAGGCCTGGAGAAGGAGCGGGGAGTCGGTGCCGGGAAACAGGTAAGGGTACTTTCACACTAGCGTTTTTCTTTTCCGGCACTGAGTTCCGTCCCAGGGGCTCTATACCGGAAAAGAACTGATCAGGCATATCCCCATGCATTGTGAATGGAGAGCAATCCGTTCAGGATGCATCAGGATGTCTTCAGTTCAGTCATTTTGACTGATCAGGCAAAAGAGAAAACTGCAGCATGCTACGGTTTTATCTCCGGCGAAACAAACTGAAGACTTGCCTGAATACCGGATCCGGCATTTTTTTCCCATAGGAATGTATTAGTGCCAGATCCCACATTCAAGATTCCGGAATGCCGGATCCGTCCTTCTGGTCTGCGCATGGGCAGACCGAAAAAAAGGTGAAAAAAATAAATGCCGGATTCATTTTGCCGGATGACACCGGAAAGACGTATCCGGCATTACAATGCATTTTTTTGGACTGATCAGGCATTTTTAAGAGTGATCAGGATCCTGATCAGTCTTACTAATGCCATCAGTTGGCATACGTTTTGCCGGATCTGGCAGGCAGGAACTGCTTGCCGGATCACTCTGCCGCAAGTGTGAAAGTAGCCTAAGTCATCTTCCTTTTGCAGGCCCAGCAGAATGAAGGGAGGAGGGGGTTTACCAAAGCTCAACCCCCCCCCCCCCCCCCATTCTTGCACAATGCCTTTAAAGAGGACCCATCACCACAAAATGCAGTGCAATCTGCAAACAGCAGGTTACAGAGCCGATTGATATATAGTTTTAAGGAAAAACATTCAGTAATACTTGTCATTTCTACATTAATATCTCGGCTATTTCTGAGCTCAGTTGTACACTGGGAAGGGGGGAGGGGTGTACAGAGATAGCTGTCACTGATAATTGTGCAAGGGATCCTAAAGGGGTTTTCAGGATAGGTCCTCAATATCAGATTGGCGGGGGTCCGACACCCAGCACTACCCCCAATCAGCTGTTTGAGAAAGCCATGGCACTCCAATTAGCGCCACAGCTTCCTCGCAGCTTAGAAAGCACAGCGCCATCCATTGGATAGCAGCTGTGCTTGGTATTGCAGCTCAGCCCCTTCACTTTAATGGGAGTGAGCCGCAACTAGGCCATATGACTGATGAATGGGACATCATTGGCCTAGTGAAAGGCTGTATCACTCACTGAAGAGCCTTAGCCACTTCAACCAGCTGATTGTTGGGGGTGCCAACAGTAGGACCCCCACTGATCTGATATTGATGACCTATCATAAGATAGGCATTCAATATCAAAATCTAGGACAACTCCTAGAAAGCTTTTAACATACAGGTTATGCTGAACCTTTTCCCACAAAACTCTATATCCATCTGCTCAGCTCCTCCTGCTCTATAACCTGCTGCCTTCAGATTGCACCGCACTTTGTGATAACGGGTCCTCTTCAAAGTGGCTGTCCCATTAAAAACATGTATCACTTATGCACTCATGGCAGATGATAAATGTTTGCTGGGGGCCTAACTGCTGAGACCCTCACCATTCATGAGAGGTCCCCTGTGTAAAGGGGGTGGTAGAGCGAATGTGTGACCACCGGTCCAGAAATAGCCAAGTACTTTACTGAGCAGTTCCACAGACAATGAATGCAGCGGTGGTCACTCTTGCTCACTACGGTTCTAGCCACAGAGGGGATCCCAGTTCTAGTCATCACTGGGATTCATCCCCTTAAACCATGACTGTGGCACGCAAGCACAAAGAATTCTGGCGGTCCTGGAAATACTAAATACTTACAGGCTGAAATTCCACTGACGTGATTTTTTAGGATGACTGCAACAGCAAATTAAGATCTACTTAGAGTTCTTAAAGCTGCACTCTGGTGCTGAACGCCACATCCCTCCAAAGCAGCAGCAGTGTTATTAGAGCAAGGCTTGTACTGCTGAGGACCACCATGCTGGCATCTCTAACATCTGGATGAGGATTTACAGCCTGGACGGCCGGCCACAGAACAGAGCCTGATTCATTCTTTTACTGCAGTGGCTAGCTTCACTGCTCCCAATTTACTTAGAAGTTAATGGGCCATCAGTTACCGTAAGGTATGTCATATTTACGTAAAAGTGGCCTTTGGGATTTGGCGTTATTTGCTAAGTACCAGCATATTCCACAGACGGATGCTTAAAGACAAATGCAAAAAAGCTAGGCCTAGACTGAATAAGAAGAAATCCTGCTTGACTGCATCACATAACAAAATCCTACACCATCACCAATCATGGAATATAATATGACAAGCACATTTTCTTCTCATCTTCTACTTCTATGTCCTCATGATAAGACGCCTTTCCTATGTTCTGGCAATACCAAGACTAAATCACCTTCCCACCAATAATCACAGAATAAGGCTGTGTTCACATCTCCAATGGCAGCTGTCAGCCGGACAAAAGACCGCCATCTATGCCGGAAATTGGCCAGATCACCGCCGGACCTCATTGCATTGCTCTGTGCCAGAACAGCCTGCCGGATCTGTGAACGAACCCTAAGCGTCAGGACCAGTGGCAGCTGTGAGCATTACGATGTCAGTATAAAAAGGCAGACACAAGAAGTGTTGTCATAGGGGCATTAAACTAAGGCATTTATAAAGGTTTCCCCAATCAGAGCGTGTATATGACACATCCTGCTGTTCTAGGAGTCCATCCTTGACTCACAGTTTTTAGATGGCCATCGACATGCTGATTTTGATTAACCATGATAATCAATCTGATATTGATCAAAACTAGATAAAACCAATAAAGGATGGAATTGGGAGGATATGTGCAGCAATAAAAAGGATTTTCTATATCAGTGATGGTGAACCTTTTAGAGACTGAGTGCCCAAGCTGCAAGCCATAACCTAAAGTGCCAACAAGGTAATTTCACCTGAATACTACAGTCCAGTACAGTATATCTTCCATGTACTTTATCATTTACCTAGAATAGCCGGCCTACATTCAATCCAGACACCCCCCTGGGGCACAGAACCCCCAGGCAGGCCCCCTATCCAATATTATCCATTTACTACACTTTTTTGACACTGTTGATAGTGGGGCTCCCGATGATCTCTATAAGGAGCGCTCTGAAGCACTCAGCAGAGCGCTGCTTCCAGCAGGATGGTGAAGATGTCCCATAGACTTTATATTGAGACGGTCTTCACTACCGCGCTCAGCAGTGAGGAGAAGCAGCGCTCTGCTCATAATAGAGATCAGCGGGGGTGTTAGAGCTGGGACCCCGCTAAGACCCTCTGCCCAGCAAGGCCGCTTACCCTGCCGGGCGCCTATGGGTGAAAATCCCACGCCACTGCAGGATCCTCCCCTCCACATCTTCAAAGCGGTGCGGCAAATTCTCCAGCAGCCTGCTCAAAGCGACCAAGACTAGCTTGTCAACTGGATCAGTCAGAGAACTATCATTACAGCGCCCAAACAACCGTCACTATTGCCTGGGCTTCATCAGTGTCAATTTCTCACCATTTTCAGTAGCTCTGCTGACAGTCAGTAAAGTGGAGTTTTTTTGTTTTTTTAAATCCAAAGGTTAAAAAGTGATCTTACCCAAATCTAACAGTATCAGAGTAGTTACTGTAGTTGGGGAATATTTTCAGCCACTGGATGTAAGTAAGTGTTTCCATTTACTGACAGTAAGCAAAGAGGATACAATATGCAAAGTATGTCAGAAACTTCCTCATACAGCGATTAATGGGGTATTGCCATATTTGACAACTTATCATCTACCCACAGGATAGGTGATACATGTCTGATCACTGGGGCTTCCACTGAGCCCCCATTTCTCTTCCCTGCACACCTGTCTGAATACAGCGGCAGTGGAGCAGGTGGCATGCTGCTGCCTAAAAGTCTTTGGGGGCGATTTATCAAAGCTTAGTGGAAAGGAAAACTGGCTTATTTGCCCATAGCAACCAATCGGATTCCACCTTTCATTTTTTAGAGCTCCTTTCTAAAATGAAACGTGGAATCTGATTGGTTGCTGTGGGCAGCTAAGCCAGTTCTACTGTATGCCAGTTTTGACAACTACCTTTCCTTTCCACTTGTGCAGTGGGGGCCTCATCACCCTCATTCAAGTGATCATTGATTGAATTACCAAATGTGTGGCTAGGCCACAGATGTCGATTGTGGGCCATCTGTCAGCAGATTTGTATCTATGAGACTGGCTGACCTGTTCCATGTGCACTTGGCAGCTGAAGGCATCTGTGTTGGTCCTATGTTCATATGTGCCGGCATTGCTGAGAAAAAAGAAGAAGTTTTAGTATATGCAAATGAGCCACTAAGAGCAATGGGGGCGTTGCCGTTACACCTAGACACTCAGCTCTCTCTGCAACTGCCGCATCCCCTCCACTCTGGACAGGACCAGGAAATGAAAACATCATCACACCTGGCTGGCCCTGTCAATCAACGTGGAGAGGGCTAGGAAGCTGCAGAGAGAGCAGAGACTCTAGGTGTAATGGCAACGCCCCCATTGCTCCTAAAGGCTCATTTGCACATAATAAAACATCATTTTTCTCAAAAATGTGAGCACATATGAACATGGGACCAACATTCAGCTGCAACAGGTCAGCCAGTTTCATAGGTACTAAACTGTTGACAGATGCCCTTTAAGACTGATGTCACAACTATCATTTCCAGTTGCATTACATATCATAACTCACTACTTATAAAATCACAGCAGAAGTAACAAGCGCAAGTTCTGAAATATGGATACATATTCCCAAAGTACAAACACCTTCCACGTCCTACAAATATAACAATTACCCCCATGTCAAATGGGGAAAATAAAGCTCATCAGACTCCAGCGCATTTCAGAAGATAGCACTTTATAATCCAACACCAGCACCGACTATTGCATGGAAACAAGGCATAAACTAGAATAAAATCCTACAGAAACTCCGGGCTACACGCAATAAATCATGCTGTCAACTGGATATTGATTTGGTGGGGTGGGGAAAAGATGAATTTTCCAGCAGTTCAATGGCTTTATTAATATCAATAAAACAATTACCACTTTGCTTCGTTTCCAGCATTAAATGCAGAGACGTATAGAAAAATCTTTAGGTGCCCTGGGCTCTACAAGCAGGCGACAGACTAAGATGGTGCCCCACGCAGGCCACGCTCCTAATTGCTCGTCTTCCAGCCGCAGCGCTCTCATTGCAGGGAGCGTGTGATACTAGACGTACAACAAAGCTCATTACTGAATGAGGCCGAGGCTGATCATTTATGAATGAAAGGAGGGACCTTCTGCGGCTCTTCTTCAACCAAAATAGCAAGTAAGTTACATTAATCAGCCTCATCATCTCAGCACTGCCTGCATGGTCAATATTCCAAAAGTTTTTAAAAAATGTTACGCATAGGGTTAAAGGGACACTCCACCTAGAGCAAAAAGTTTCAAATAGTCCATAAGAAGAGCTGCTCATATCAGTCATTGAGAGATATGTAGATATCTCTGCAGGTTCTCAGCCCTGGAGATATTGGGGGCAGACATATTTCTTCCTCTTAGCAGTCCCATAGAAGAAGACTACAGTCAGGCTCCCGCCGCTTACACACAGATTACATTCACAGGTTACATAGCAATTTTTGTTTAGTTTTTTATCCAAAACTAAACCAAGACACTCCTAGAGTGGCTGACCAGAGAAGGAGATCATACTTACCTGGTCCCCGCTGATGAGTTTGGTCTCTGTCCCTCCCGGGCCAGCTCTTCCTCTCCCTGCAGAGCTGAAATCAACATCTGTTGGGGGGAGGGGACAGAACCACTGCAGGCGGTGATAGGATGTCATGATTCAGATCACCGCTGCAGCCAATCACAGGTCACGTCCCCCCCATTGACGGATGTGGATTTCAGCACAGCAGGGAGAGGAAGAGCCGGTTCAGGAGCGACAGAGATCCAACCCAGCAACGGGGACCAGGTAAGTATGATCACCATCATGGGTCGGCCACTCTGGGAGGTGTGTATTAGTCTTGGATAACCCCTTTAATATTGGATTAGATAGGATTGAAGAGGACCGACCACTACTCCTGACAAGTCCGCTTTAGTGAATACTTACATTCCTCATGATATTATTCTGAAGCATCTGTGTTGTACCTTTCTTCTGTTATTCCTCCTAGAATTTATAAACGCTGGGTGGTTACCAGCTGGGGGAGGGTGTCCCTGCACAGTATGACAATGGCCAAGCCAATCTATGCTGACGGTTTGAAAACACCCCTTTGACAAGAAAAATGGTAGCACCCAATTGTCAATTTATTCATACATTTCTAGGAGAAATAACAGAGGGACAGCACAAGGCAGAGTTCTAAGACAATAAGCTCCAGAATAGCTATTTCATGGGGGAATACAAGTATGTACTAAACAGACTAGTCAGGTGAGGTGAAAGGACCTCTTTCTATGAGATTGGGAAACATGCAGCCAACTTTTGGGTTGATCCAAAGCTGATGTGCATCCAAAGTGGTGATGCGAGCAGAGACTAAAGCTCCCCATACACATTAGGGTGTCGTTCGCTGAACCCGCCGTTGTCGGCAAGGTCGGAGGACAATCTAATGTATATGGGGAGCTCCCGACTCTCCCTGACAGAGGATGTCGAGGGAGAGAATGATCAGGCGGAATAAACATTTCCCCTGCTCCTTTTGTTCTCCCAGGACACAAGCCACCATTAGAAGTGTCCCTCAGAGGCTTTCTCCACCAAATGGGGGAAGAAGCGGGAGATACTCTTTGGTGCCGTGTCCCTTTAAGCCTCTACACGCCCCCTGTGCATACCTGTACCAGTTTTTACATTCTTACTGTAGACCGAACCCCAATGCAAGGTAAGATACAGGCTATGGACCAGACAAAAAAAAACACACCTCTATCTGCAGAAATACAGCAGGCGTTATTATTGCACTTGAATATTTGGTATTACAGCAGTCAGTGCACCGAAAACTGCTCCACAGCGTCACATTCGCACATACACACACGCACATGAATGTTTGGAGTGGAAGATAAAGTTTATTGCGGATTTCACTCATCATTAGTTTAGTGGTTAGGACTTTACAGGACCAAAAATAACATTTTACAAACGTTTTCTGTATAATTTAATAGGACTGGGTACAGATACAGCAGCTCGTACAAGACAATCTTGTGACACTGAGAAGAAATTCCGCGATCTCCAGTTAGTCGAGATGACCGAGCGCACACACACAGGGCTGGGTGAATACTCTCTATGTGTGAGGAAAAAGTTGTCAGGCTGCATGGACACGCACACATACACACCAATCTGTTCACATCTGGCTGTACATAACCTCACAACCCAATGGAGGTATCAGAAAAGGGATGGTGCGTCTTGAAGCCAGACAAGAAGCACTGGAGGGGTGGAGGGATGGGGGGAAGCAGGGAGCTGGGAAGGCAGGGAAAGAAAGAATCATCTCCTCTGACCTCTAGTGAAGTGCCAGGTTTTTTCTTAAGCTCTTCACATTTCCTAAATTTGCAGATCTGGTGTCCTGTTTTGCGGTTCCTGCAACTGCTGCAGACTCCACAGTTGATGAGCCTCTTGCAGGGCACACAGACCCCACACCTTTTCCTCTTCTTCTTGGCAGGGTTCCCGCCGGCTCCCGAAGAATTATTCTGCGGGCAGTCTGCCAGATTGGCAATTTGAAACGCACTGTCTGTGACGGCTGCCGAGGCTGCTGCGGGGGAGTGAAGGGCTGTCATGACGATGACCCCTGGAGGTAATGAGATGCCCCCTAGAGCCGGAATAGCGGAAAAAGTTCCAACGCGATCAGGGAGATTCATTATCTCTGCTTCAGCGGCGCCGCATTTGAGCTTGTTCATGCATTCCCCTGCCAAAGGTCTGCAGTGTTCAGGGGATAAGGTGGAAAGGAAATTATTATTTGCCATTTGCAACGACTCTGGCGCTCCGCCAGGCTTCCCCAGCCTTTGGGAGTCGTTTCTGTGCATGCTGGTCCTATTAGGGTTGATAGCTGCTGATTTCCTTCCCCAAAGCATTGCATTATCACAGTTCCAAGGAGACATGCCAATCCGGGCACTGGGGAAGATAGGAGTGGTGATCCTGGCAATCTTAGCAGCCTGAGGGAACGCACCGTTGGTTTTGTAAAAGGTAGCAAAGGACCTATACCTCTCCATTTCCGAATTGTAATCCATGAGGCTGTTCAAAGCCCCCTCCACCAGGTTATCCTTGGGGAGCACGGCAGCCTCGGGGTTCTGTCCATTCTCCACGCAGACATTAGTGTTCATATTGGACATCTCTGAGGAGGGTAGGTGGAAGGGGGTAGGAGGGGAGAGAGGGGGGAAACCACCGAAACTGCTTAATTCAGTCACCTTTATTTTTGGGTGAGACCCTCAATAAGCAACTGATTTGATGGCGATTCGGCAGGGCTGGTGACAGCGGGAGAAGTGCCTTTTATTTCTCTGTAGGTGATCTTTCGGCAGACAGCAGTTTGTCACGGAGCATCTTCTTGTGCATTATCTCAGGCGCCAACTGTTCCAAGTAAAACAAAGAGAATCATTCCAAAAAGGAGCACGGGAAAGAAATAAAACACACCGTCAAAAATCATTAATAAATATCAACCCCCCCCCCCCCCCCCCCCGACCATAATTGAATTGCATAATAGCATTAATAGCTGGATGGAATACCTGACAGAGGGGGGGAGGGGAGGAGAGCGAAATTGGGGGTGTTGACAAATGCCAAGGGAGACAGAAAGTAGAGATCAAAAGACATGTAAATCAGAGATGGAAAGGGTGATGGGCATTGAACGTTATGAAATGCGTGAAACAAAGTCTTGTCAAGGCGCGGAAACGCTGAAAGGCTGCACGCAAAATGGGCTCGGACAGCAAAAAACGAAGAGGAAATTAGCAAATTAAGTGCTGGGAAAGTCGACAATGCATCAGAGTATAAGCACAATGCCAGCGAGAGGCCGCCTGTACGCAATCTCCGCTAAAAAGGCAGGCAAATAGGCACTACCAGCTGCCACAGTGTCCTTCTGCGTCCGACGGTCATTAGTTGGAATCCCAGCACAGCTGGCTCTGCTAGGGTCTTAATTCAATGTACCAAGGACAGGTCTCAATTGGAGCAGCCATTTAAATGATGGGGAGTGGGGAGGTGGGCCCCTGCAACGTGAAGGAGGGAGAGCGGCCGCCAGGCAAGGAGAGGAAGACAGGAGAAAGGGGCCAGATAAAAATAAGTCAGGCAATTTCATATTCTTGTGGTGTTATCTAAGAGCCGGCAGCTGTACGGAGGCAGAATGACAGCGCACGGGCACAATGAAGGCACCTGCACACACCAGGACCACCGGCTTCATTGTCTGCCCACAACTTTTCCTGCGCAGCAATCCTCCTCATTCATATCCCCACCGGGAGGCTGATATTGGCAGGTCGACCTCTCCCTGGACCACGTCAGCCCCCGTTTCCCTAATAATCTGGAAATTGCTCAGGCGCTCTCAAAGTTCGGAACGGTTATCAGTTCCACTAATTAAACCTATAATTAGATTAATGAAGCATTTACTTACTAGAACGCGGCATTATCCCCCCCCCCCCCCCACGCCGCCGCGTATCCTGCGGGAATACTGATAGGGATCTGAAATCCCAGAAAGACCTTGCTCTTTCTGCCAAGAGGAAGCGCCACTGTCTGTGCCCTCTATCAAGGAAAGCCGAGCCTCTGACACTGGCAGTACAAAGGCTGCCCCAAAAGGCTCCAGGGGTGGGGGGTGGGGGGGGGATGTATAACGCATGCAAGGGGCAACGTGCAAACTTATGCCAACAATCGTGCTGCCCCCCCCGAGCGGCCCGCCAACAAATCACAATTCTACATATCTAGTGTTTGTGAAGTGTGGAGAAAAGTAACACCAAGAGAAAGCAGGTTATGGCATACACAAAGTTGGTGCCCTCTATGTGCACACTGAGCCCACTGCCAGGGGATGGTTAATATGCCAGGTCTGCTCGGGAGATCAGGGGTCACGTTTAACATCCATGGGGGAGGGGCAGATTAATTAATAAATGAAGCCAGCAGCACTCACCATTAGTCACATTACAGCAAAGGGCAAAGGCACAGCCACATTCAGTGATGGCAGGGGAGGGAAGGGGGAGGAGGGGACAGGGTGACAAGGTGGAACAACAAAATCTGTGTACTTACCACAGGATGGAGGCTAGCACAGGGATTCTGCTGCTGCTCTCTGCATTTACTTGCCCCCACACATTGCCCCTTGGGCAGGAGGGACACACTCCAGGTGCCCTGGCAGCTCCAGGGCATGGACACTTTATTAGCCTGGGGCGAGAGAAGAAGAGCTCTGAGGGACAAGGCTGGGACTAGTGTGTGTGTCTCTCGGTGGTCCCTGCTCTCCCCTCAGTGCGTGTCTATGGCTGGCTCTCCCTGTGCGCTGCTCTCCAGTCAGTTTCCAGTCGATGTGTGTGAGGAGGGAGGGCGGGAGGCAGGCAGCCTGGGAGTCAGTCAGTCTCTCTCTCTTTCTCTGCGTGTGGCTGAGAGGCATGGGGGGGCTGCGAGGAGGGGAGGAGGAGGAGGAGGAGGTGAGGGGGTGAGGAAGCAGGAGGGGGATGGGGGAGAGGAGAGGGAGGGAGGCAGGAGGAGAGGTGGAGAGTTATTGGCGCCGAGGTGAGGAGGATGCAGGGATGTGGACACCTACTGATGATTGGCTGCAAATTACACCGGGAATCAGAGGCGCACACACGGGCACTGCTCTCTCTAGTCTTCCCTCCCTCCTCCTCCTCCTCCTATTACACCCCCCTCCACAGAGGAGCAAATCCCCAGCTCAGCTCCAGAGCGGCGGCCACGTCTCCTCTCTCCTGCTCCCCCCGCAGGGACACGGCTGCCATTATTATTATTATTGTCTGGGGGTCGGTGTGAGGGGAGTGACACTGGCTCGTCCTGCGGGGGGACGGCGGCTTAGAAGGCGAGGAAGGGGGATAATAAACTTCACGCTTTTCAGCAGCATCCTTCTCCTCCTGTGGTGACAAGAAATTTCATGTGACCTCCCTTTCCTTTCTCCCCGAGGTGTGAGGTGTTTCCTTCAGGAGGCTGCAGCCTTCCATATGTGCTCCTCACCACACACATATAGGGTGACAGGCTGAGCCTTGCGGTGGGCTCATGGCTACACCGACCCTCCAGAGAACTCACCCCATTCACCCCATAACCATGATGGCTAACAAGAACTGTCACATCTCGGTCAGATATCATCGCTTGGGACTGACAGAAATCGCCCTCCATTGCATTGATATCATCACTGAGAACTGGAAGACGTCACATTTATTTATTTATAGTTCATTTATGTCCCTTTCTGAGGTGACGCCTCATATAACATGATCCCATGCCAGAGATAGGGCGGCTATAGACAAAAATGGTGCAGTATATATATATATACTAGCAGAAGGACCCGGCCTCGCACGGGTATATTTCATCTATTTCATTTAATGTGTCTGTGTGTCGTTAAAAGATATCCCCCATAACAGTGACCTCTACAGCACCCCGCCCCTTTAACAGTGAACTCCACAGTCCCCCACCCCTTAACACTGACCCCCCCAAAGTGCCCAGCCACTTTAAAACGGGACCTCCACAGCAGCCCATCCCCTTAACTTTGACCTTCATAGCAGCCCGCCCCTTTAACAGTGAGTTTCACAGCACCCCACTCCCTTGACAGTGACCGACTCAGGGGCCCGCCTCCTTAACAGTGACCTCCACAGTACCCCGCTGCCTAAACAGTGACCTCCACAGTACCCCGCTGCCTAAACAGTGACCTCCACAGTACCCTGCTGCCTTTACAGTGACCTCCACAGCAGTTGCCCCTTTAATAGGGGCCCCGGCCCCCTTGACAGTGACCTCCACAGTGTCCGCCCCTTTAACAGTGACCTCCACAGCAGCCTGCCCCCTTAAAGGGTTTCTATCACTTCGTTTTACATATTTAGCTGTCAGACACTAGCGATCCGCTAGTGTCTGCTCTGCCAAACCATCCTAATAGAATTGCTTTTGGGGCAGCCGTTTTGCTAAAAAAAGAACTTTTATTAATATGCTAATGAGCCTCTAGGTGCTATGGGGGCGTCATTAGCACCTAGAGGCTCGGCCTACCTTCAGAAACTGCCGCCGCCCAGCGCGTCCCTCCAGCCCGCCCATCTCCTCCTGAATGCGATCCTTCCATGTGAGCGCCTGTATTCGGCGCATGCGCAGTGAATGTCTGACCGCTTTCTGCACAGACATCTCCACTGCGCCTGTTCCTCGGAGCACTATGACGGTGGAGATGTCTGAGCAGGGAAGCGGTCAGACATTCACTGCACATGCGCCGAATACAGGCGCTCACATGGAAGGATCGCATTCAGGAGGAGATGGGCGGGCTGGAGGGACGCGCTGGGCGGCGGCAGTTTCTGAAGGTAGACGGAGCCTCTAGGTGCTAATGACGCCCCCATAGCACCTAGAGGCTCATTAGCATATTAATAAAAGTTCTTTTTTTAGCAAAACGGCTGCCCCAAAAGCAATTCTATTAGGATGGTTTGGCAGAGCAGACACTAGCGGATCGCTAGTGTCTGACAGCTAAATATGTGAAACGAAGTGATAGAAACCCTTTAACAGTAACATCCACAGTAAACACCTCTTTAACAGTGACCTCCCAGTGCCCGCCCCTTAACCTCCTCCCGTCCGCCCATAGGATATAAACGTCCTATGGGTGGACCTCTATTTCTGAAAGCACGTTTTAAAACGTCCTTTCAGAATTCGCAGCTGCACGCTAATCGTGCAGCTGCTGATCGGGTTGCCCGCTGTCAGTGACAGCAGGGCAACCCAGAGAGAAGGCAGGGACAGTGCCCAGGTGTCCCTGCCTTCTGGGTCGCTGCATACACAGCGCTCACCGAGCGCTGTGTATGCAGAGCAGGAAGCGCTGTGCGCTTCCTGTTCCGGCCCGGCGGTCATGTGACCGCCGGGACCGGAGAGTGCAGGGGCTGTGTGAGGTCATCCACAGACCTCGATCAGCCCTGCACTGAGGCTGTACAGCACAGTATTATGCTGTACAGCCTCTCTGGGGGTGCATTTCTTCTGTAACTGGGGCTACTATGTCAGCCCCAGTTACAGGAGAAATCAACAGTAAAAAGAAAAAGTGAAGCAAATGTCCCCCAGAGGTCTTGTATGACCTTATGGTGGACGAAAAGTGTAAAATAAAAAATAAAGGGTTGAAAAAATAAAAAAAAGTTTCACATATAAAAAAAAAAAAAAGTCCCCAAGTTTGAATAAAAAAAAAATGTAAAAAATAAAATAAAATAGACATATTTGGTATTGCCGCGTCCGTAAAAACCAGCTCTATAAAAATATCACATGACCTAACCCCTCGGGTGAACACCGTAAAAAAAAACAAAAAATAAAACTGTCAAAACAAGCAATTTTTGTCACCTTACATCACAAAAGGTGCAACACCAAGTGATCAAAAACGCGTATGTCCCACAAAATGGTACCAATAAAACCGTCACCTCATCCCGCAAAAAATGAGCCCCTACATAATAAAATCTCTCAAAAAATAAAAAAAACTATAGCTCTTAGAACATAGAGACACTAAAACATCATTTTTTGGGTTCAAAAATGCTATTATTGTGTTAAAGTGAAACAAATAAAAAAAAGTATACATATTAGGTATTGCCGCGTCCGTAAAAACCAGCTCTATAAAAATATCACATGAGCTAACCCCTCAGGTGAACACCGTAAAAAAAATAAAACGGTGTCAAAACAAGCTATTTTTGTCACCTTGCATCACAAAAGGTGCAACACCAAGTGATCAAAAACGCGTTTGTCCCACAAAATGGTACCAATAAAACCGTCACCTCATCCCGCAAAAAATGAGCCCCTACATAAGAAAATCTCTCAAAAAATAAAAAAAATATAGCTCTCAGAACATGGACACATTAAAACATAATTTATTTGTTTCAAAAATGCTATTATTGTGTAAAACTTTAATAAATGAGAAAAAGTATACATATTAGGTATCGCCACGTCCGTAACAATCTGCTCTATAAAAATGTCACTTGACTGAACCCCTCAGGTGAACGCTGTAAAAATAAATAAATAGAAACTGTGCTAAAATAACCAATTTTTTGGTCACCTTGCCCCATAAAGTGTTATAATGAATGATCAAAAAATCATATGTACCCAAAAATAGTACTAATAAAACTGGCACCTTATCCCCTAGTTTCCAAAATGGGATCACTTCTTGGGAGTTTTTACTGTAAGGGTGCATCAGGGGGCTTCAAATGGGACATGGCATCTAAAAACCATGTGGAGTTCCTTTTCTTCTGCGCCCTGCCGTGTGCCCATACAGCAGTTTATGACCACATGTGGGGTGTTTCTGTAAACCGCAGAATCTGGGTAATAAATATTGAGTTTTGTTTGGCTGTTAACCATCGATGTGTTAAAGAAAAAATTGGATTAAAATGGAAAATCTGCCAAAAAAGTGAAATTTAAAAATTTGATCTCCATTTTCCTTTAATTCTTGTGGAACGCCTAAAGGGTTAACAAAGTTTGGAAAATCGGTTTTGAATACCTTGAGGGGTGTAGTTTCTACAATGGGGTCATTTATGGGGGTATCCACTATGTAGGCCCCACAAAGTGACTTCAAACCTGAACTGGTCCTTAAAAAGTGGGTTTTGGCAATTTTCTTATAAGGCTACTTTCACACTAGCGTTCGGAGCAGATCCGTCTGATGTTTCATCAGACGGATCTGCTCCGATAATGCAGACGTTTGCATCCGTTCAGAACGGATCCGTCTGCATTATTACTTAGAAAATTTTCTAAGTCTGAAAGTAGCCTGAGCGGATCCGTTCAGACTTTACATTGAAAGTCAATGGGGAACGGATCCGCTTGAAGATTGAGCCATATAGTGTCATCTTCAAGCGGATCCATCCCCATTGACTTACATTGTAAGTGTGGACGGATCCGCTCGCCTCCGCACGGCCAGACGGACACCCGAACGCTGCAAGCAGCGTTCAGGTGTCCGCTAAGTGAGCGGAGCGGAGGCTGAACGCTGGCAGGCGGATGCATTCTCAGTGGATCCGCCTCCACTGAGAATGCATTGGGGCCAGACGGATGCGTTCGGGGCCGCTCGTGAGCCCCTTCAAACGGTGCGCACGAGCGGACACCCGAACGCTAGTGTGAAAGTAGCCTAAATTGGAAGAATTGCTTCTAAACTTCTAAGCCTTCTAACGTCCTAAAAAAATAAAATGACATTTCCAAAATGATGCCAACATAAAGTAGACATATGGGGAATGTTAAGTAATAAATATTTTATGAGGTATCACTTTCTGTTTTAAAAGCAGAGAAATTGAAATTTAGAAAATTGCGAATTTTTCACATTTTTGGGTAAATTTGGGATTTTTTCATAAATAAAGGTGAAATATTTTGACTCAAATTTATGATTATCATGAAGTACAATGTGTCACGAGAAAACAATCTCTGAATGACTTGGATAAATAAAGGCGTTCCAAAGTTATTACCACATAAATTGAGATATGTCAGTTTTGCAAAATTAGGCCTGGTCAGGAAGGGGGCAAATGGCCCAGATGGCAAGTGGTTAAACAGTGACCACCACAGCGCCCTGCGCCTTTAATACTAGGGCTGCACGACGACGTGTCGCGCAACATTTTGTCTCAATTTTTATAATGATAGGCTATGGTGTCGCACTGCGACATGTGACATGCTGCTACAAGATGGACTTTTTCTGCGACTGTCACAGTCGCCACATGTAACAGTGCGACACCATAGACTATCATTATAAAAATTGTTGCGCGACATTTGTGGGTCATCAATTTTGCGCAACATGTAGCAGTGTAGTTGTGCCCTATGTGTCGTGCGACACATGTCGTCGTGTAGCCCTAGCCTAAAGCTGACCTACAGCAGTGAAGAAAAATTGCCTGGGTTGTTATGGAAACCTGGAGTAAAACTGTGTGTATGTGGAGACTAAGGGCCTGCGAGCTTCTATTGGCTGATAAGGGACATGTGACCTTGTGTATGGCAGTTGGGATATGAGTGAAATACTTGCAGGCTTCTATTGGCTAATGCAGGTCATTTTTTGGAAATATCTCAGGAACAGTGATGGTCAGTTTGCAGTGTTCGCCAGCGAACACATGCGGGCTGCCATCTTTAGTAAGGTAGACTCACCCGTCCGGCGATGCACAGGTTATCCCTTACCTGTGCCGGGAGCCGGTCTGAAATCAAATGCAGGCAGTTCCGAGAACAGCCCGATAAAGGACCCCGGCGGCTGTTCTCGGAACTGCCTGCTCCCGGTGACCGCATTTGATTTCAGACCGGCACAGGTAAGGGCTTACCTGTGTATCGCCGGACGGGTGAGTCTACCTTACTAAAGATGGCAGCCCGCATGTGTTCACTAGAGAACACTGCAAACTGACCATCACTGCTCAGAAACGGTACGTCCTAGAGAGCTGTGACCCCCACAAGATTTATTTCCAGGTAGCAAGGGATGTGTATACCAAGTCTCGTTGAAATCAATGGTTGCGTTTTTGAGTGATTGTGGAACATACATACACATATATATACACATCCTTCTTTATATATATATACAGTACAGACCAAAAGTTTGGACACACCTTCTCATTCAAAGAGTTTTCTTTATTTTCATGACTATGAAGGCATCAAAACTATGAATTAACACATGTGGAATTATATACATAACAAACAAGTGTGAAACAACTGAAAATATGTAATATTCTAGGTTCTTCAAAGTAGCCACCTTTTGCTTTGATTACTGCTTTGCACACTCTTGGCATTCTCTTGATGAGCTTCAAGAGGTAGTCCCCTGAAATGGTCTTCCAACAGTCTTGAAGGAGTTCCCAGAGATGCTTAGCACTTGTTGGCCCTTTTGCCTTCACTCTGCGGTCCAGCTAACCAAAAACCATCTCGATTGGGTTCAGGTCCGGTGACTGTGGAGGCCAGGTCATCTGGCGCAGCACCTCATCACTCTCCTTCATGGTCAAATAGCCCTTACTTTCAAAGTTTTCCCAATTTTTCGGCTGACAGACTGACCTCATTTCTTAAAGTAATGATGGCCACTCGTTTTTCTTTACTTAGCTGCTTTTTTCTTGCCATAATACCAATTCTAACAGTCTATTCAGTAGGACTATCAGCTGTGTATCCACCTGACTTCTCCTCAACACAACTGATGGTCCCAACCCCATTCATAAGGCAAGAAATCCCACTTATTAAACCTGACAGGGCACACCTGTGAAGTGAAAACCATTTCAGGGGACTACCTCTTGAAGCTCATCAAGAGAATGCCAAGAGTGTGCAAAGCAGTAATCAAAGTAAAAGGTGGCTACTTTGAAGAACCTAGAATATGACATATTTTCAGTTGTTTCACACTTGTTTGTTATGTATATAATTCCACATGTGTTAATTCATAGTTTTGATGTCTTCAGTGTGAATCTACAATTTTCATAGTCATGAAAATAAAGAAAACTCTTTGAATGAGAAGGTGTGTCCAAACTTTTGGTCTGTACTGTATATATAGGATTTGCATTCACAGTGTGGCTTTGTTGTCAGAACCATGAGGCTACTTGGCGTTTTGGTTTCCGTTTGTGAGATCCGTTCGGTACAAAGCGGATCAGTTTTGCCCTAATGCGTTCTGAATTGATAAGGATCCGCTCAGAATGCATCAGTTTGCCTCCGTTCCATCTCCATTCCGCTTTAGAGGCGGACACCAAAACGCTGCTTGCAGCGTTTTGATGTCCGTCTGACGAAACTGAGCCAAACGGATCCGTCCCGGCACACAATGTAAGTCAATGGGCACGGATCCGTTTTCACTGACACAATATGGCACAATAGAAAACGGATCCATCCTCCCCTGACTTTCAATGGTGTTCAAGACGGATCCGTTTTGGCTATGTTAAAGATAATACAAACGGATCCCTTCTGAACGGATGCAGACGGTTGTATTATCTGAACGGATCCGTCTGTGCAGATCCATGATGGATCTGCACCAAACGCGAGTGTGAAAGTTGCACCTGATCCGAACTCCGGAGCATTGATAATAATGCAAGACCCCCTTTAAATACTAGCAAGGGTGTTGTCCTGGGTATAAAAGGTTTCTTCAGGAAAACAATGTTTACCCATTTATTCTCCTCCGCTACATTGACGGCCAATAGAATAGTCCCCACTAGACCCTGTATACTTCTATGTAGCTCATAATATGCCTTCTAATTATGTTACTGCTGCAGCCAATCACTGGCCTCAGCAGTCTAGTGTTGTAGATTTAGACAAGACCACAGAGACCAACATTTGGCTGCAGTGGGCATCTCTGTAGACCACACGTGATCAGGTGCGTGGAGGTATACAGAGACTGCATTAAATGGGTGAGTACTGGTTGACTTTTTTTCATGTATACCAAGGACAACCCCTTTAAGCCATTCTGATATTTTTTCTGCATTTGGAACCAGTGTCTTGCTGTATCCCTAACGGCTTCAGTTCATTTGAATTACAGTACTATCACATTTGTAGCCGCTCATAGAGAGTGAAATATAAGATTTCATTTTCTTTTAATGTTCTTATCATCATTGTTTTTTTCATACTGCATATTTGTGCAGGCACCAAAACATGCCTATGCCCTCAAGAAATTATGAAGCAAGCGGGCATGATGACTAAATGTGAATAGCCTTCCTTTACGGGCTGCACTCTGTAAAAAGAACTGGATCTGCCTTTCCAGTGATAGACATACACTCTGTGCACTGACCTGGAGCAGAAAATTAGTCACCCAGGAAACATAATAGCAATAATCTGACCGTGGCAAGGATGGGTCAGCTAATGCACATTCCAATTTGAGGACACATGGCAGACTTTTCCTCTAAAACATCTCGTCTCTTCCCCTCCACAATGAATGCCAGTTATGTTTTGTTCTTTGGCTGGCAGCTGACTACTTTGCAGAGTTTTGTTATAATTTGATGATAACTTAGGCCTCTTGCACACGAACATGTGCGCCCGGTGGTCGTGCTGCGACCCGCAATGCACAAACATCGTCCGTTGGGCAGCCGCAGCGGATCGCGGACCCATTCACTTTAATGGGTCCGTGATCCAGCCATTCTGCAAAAACATAGGACATGTTCTATCTTTTTGCGGAACGGAAGTACGGGACGAAAACCCATAGTGCTCCCGTAGGGTTCCGTTCCGTGCTTCCGTTCCGCAACTTCGGATTTGCGGACCCATTCAAGTGAATGGGTCCGCATCCGTCATGCGGAATGCCCACGGAACGGCGCCCGCAATACGGCCACGGAGCGCACATGTTTCGTGTGAAAGAGGCCTTAAAGGGGAATTCGAGTTTTGAAATGAAAGGGTTTATCCCTTGATTAATTCTTCAATATAATATAATCTTCAATATTGCATGTAAGGCTACTTTCACACTAGTAATAGAGTAATGAGCGAGCACTCATACACTTGGCAACCAAATTGACATGTGCAGAAAATATTTATTATATCCCCATAAAATACAAGTAATAAAATTTATAAGAACAATGTAGCAATAATATACAACATTACAGTCACATATATTGTGGTAGATATGATCGACACTATATTCATATGACTCAATAGTGTCGATAAATTCAATAATATATATCACACCAAGAAACTTCAAGTATATGCTGTTATTTGGGAAGAGGGGGTATTATCTTCTAGCGCTCTATCCCAATTTGGGAAACTGAATGTCACTGAAAATGTTGTAGGTGTATTCACTGGGAGCGCAATATGTTCATAAAGTGTCCACAGGAATCCTGATAATGTGAAAAGTCTCTTATAGCATATCCTTTTAAGGTCGATATGAGCTTTGGATTGGAGAAAACTTTAAATCGATGTTTGGCTTACCGTCTAGCGTCTGCTGTCTCCCTATTGCTTCAATGGAGCTTTAAATATTTGCCGGCTTATTCAGTCGCTCCATACAGCAAGCTGGTTTAAATTTCGCAGGAGTTCCAAAGATCGCAGGAGTTGCCACTCTGTTCCGCAATTTCCTTTGGTGCAGCTTTCGACGATAAGAATAGTTAATCCTTTACTGTAGAAATTTTCTTCTGTATGGCCATACAGTATTATCGGAGGCTTTTCAATGCAGGTACATCACTTGTTTCACCATACGCGTTACGGGTAGATTCACTCTCCCTTCCTCAGTGGAGGGAGAGTGAATCTACCCGTAACGCGTATGGTGAAACAAGTGATGTACCTGCATTGAAAAGCCTCCGATAATACTGTATGGCCATACAGAAGAAAATTTCTACAGTAAAGGATTAACTATTCTTATCGTCGAAAGCTGCACCAAAGGAAATTGCGGAACAGAGTGGCAACTCCTGCGATCTTTGGAACTCCTGCGAAATTTAAACCAGCTTGCTGTATGGAGCGACTGAATAAGCCGGCAAATATTTAAAGCTCCATTGAAGCAATAGGGAGACAGCAGACGCTAGACGGTAAGCCAAACATCGATTTAAAGTTTTCTCCAATCCAAAGCTCATATCGAGCTTAAAAGGATATGCTATAAGAGACTTTTCACATTATCAGGATTCCTGTGGACACTTTATGAACATATTGCGCTCCCAGTGAATACACCTACAACATTTTCAGTGACATTCAGTTTCCCAAATTGGGATAGAGCGCTAGAAGATAATACCCCCTCTTCCCAAATAACAGCATATACTTGAAGTTTCTTGGTGTGATATATATTATTGAATTTATCGACACTATTGAGTCATATGAATATAGTGTTGATCATATCTACCACAATATATGTGATTGTAATGTTGTATATTATTGCTACATTGTTCTTATAAATTTTATTACTTGTATTTTATGGGGATATAATAAATATTTTCTGCACATGTCAATTTGGTTGCCAAGTGTATGAGTGCTCGCTCATTACTCTATTACTACATTTGCCTTTAAGAGAGGGTGGGGTGATTCCCTCTATATGAGCTTGCAGCACCATACCTTAACTACTTGCTAGTGAGCCACCACAACCTACCACTACTTTCACACTAGCGTTTACATTTTCCGGTATTGACATCCGTCATAGGGTCTCAATACCGGAGAAAAACGATTATGTTTTGACCCCATTTATCGTCAATGGGGACAAAACTGAACTGAACAGAATGGAATGCTCCAAAATGCATTCAATTCCCTTTGGTTGCATTCCCATACCGCAGAGCAAACCGCAGCATTCTGCGGTTTTCTTTCTGTCATGGGATGCGGAGCAAAACGGATCCGGCATGACCCACAATGCAGCAAGTCAATGGGGACGGATCCATTTTCTCTGACACAATAGAAAACGGATCCGTCCCCATTGACTTTCAATGGAGTTCATGACGGATCCGTCTTGGCTATGTTAAAAATAATACAACCGGATCCGTTCATAACGGATGCAGATGGTTGCAGTGGCGACTATAGGAACAATATATAGGGGGGGCACAAAGATACCACAGTCAAAAATGGGGGGGGGGGCAAAAACAAAATAAGTATATATAAATAAGATTACAAAATACGAGAGAATTGCGGTATGCAGGGATACATTTATAATAAAACAATTTACTTACAAAAGAAGCTATTCAGTCGTCTGCTGTGTCGTCCTCTGCTTGCTTCCGCGGATTCTTTCCCCTTCTTTCTGTCTCTCGTCAGTGCGCAGGTGCACTGTTATGGTGGATCTGTGGAAGACACACTGTTATGGGGGCATCTGTGGATGACACTGTTATTATGCCTCTCATTAGCCCTCATTATGCCTCTCATCACTCCCATATCAGCCCCCATCCTCTCATTAGCCTCCATATCAGCCCTTATGCCTCATTAGCCCACATTATAATCCCTTATGCCTCATTAGCCCCCATTATTCCTCTTATTAGCCCCCATTATGCCTCTTATCACCCCCATATCAGCCCCCATGCCTCTCATTAGCCCCCATATCAGCCCTTATGCCTCATTAGCCCCCATTATAAGCCATTAAACCTCTTATTAGCCCCCATATGCCTCATTAGCCCCCATATTCCTAATCAGCTCCCATATGCCTCATTAGCCCCCATTATAAGCCGTTATGCCTCATTAGCCCACATTATGCCTCTTATTAGCCCCCATATGCCTAATTAGCTCCCATATGCCTAATTAGCCCCCATTATGTCTCTAATTAGCCCCCATTATGCCTCTTATTAGCGCCCATATGCCTCTTATTAGCACCCATATGCCCCATTAGCCCCATATGCCTCATTAGCCCCCATATGCCTCTAATAGTCTAATTAGCCCCCATTGTGTCTCAAATTAGCCCCCATGATGCCTCTCATTAGCCCCTATTATGCATCATTAGCCCCCATATGCCTCATTAGCCCCCATTATGCCTCATTATCCCCCATATGCCTCATTAGCCCCCATATGCCTCTAATTAGCCACCATATGCCTCTAATTAACCCCCATATGCCTCCAATTAGCCCCCATTATGCCTCTCATGATTAGCCCCTATTATGCCCCCAGCAGCCACATTTTTTATAAAATAAAAAACCACTTACCTCTCCTGCTCCTGGACGCCGCCTGCAATTTTCTCTCTCCTCAGTCGACTGTTCTCTGAACTGGCACGCACAGCGTGAGGCCACAGAGCGCCCTCACGCTGTGCGCAGCCCTGCACAGCCGACAGCCGAGGACCAGGAAGTGGTAAGTACAGAGCGTTTACCGCTTCCTGGTCCTTCGGTACTAATGAGCGCTTCCGTAATGGAAGCGCTCATTAGTATTCACCGGCCTGCTTTGGGGGGAATCAGCGGGGGGGGCACCTGGGGGGGCAAAGAATAACATAGGGGGGGCAATTGCTCGCCCCCGTACCGACGCCACTAGATGGTTGTATTATCAGTAACGGAAACGTTTTTGCTGAACCCTGCCGGATCCAGCAAAAACGCTAGTGTGAAAGTAGCCTTTTAGTTACCAGAATTTTGGAGAAGGGTCAAAGATCCAGGCCATTCTTCTGATTGTTGATTGGAATTTTTTTCCCCTAAAATGAGGAAAATTGGCTTCTACCTCATGAGGGTTTTTTGCCTTCCACAGGATAACAGGCCGAACTGGACGGACGGATGTCCTTTTTCAGCCTTACAAAGTATGTATTGTAAAAATGAAAACCAGACATAAAACAGTATATGTAGTACTTGAGAAAGCCAGAATAATTCCTTTCTCTCACATACAGTAGATCCACCTACTTATTGCTTCAGATGCTCTACTAGATCTTCTTAAAGGGAATCTGTCACCTATTTTGAGCCTATAATACTCTTAACATAGCAATGTGCAATAAAGTACCTTCATTCCAGCATGTGTCCTCTTTCTTTTATTCAACTTTTCATTCAGATGAAAAAGCAATTTTTCTGATATGCAAATGAAGTCTCAAGGTGCCCAGAGGGGCGTTATTACTCTGCTCTAGTGCCCAGTAACTCCCCCCTGCAGTGCCTAGCCCGGCTTTCTTCCAAGCCCAGCACGCCTCCTAAGAAATAAATGTACTCCTACATCCTTGCGGAACGGCGCAGCCCCCTCCACTACGTCATTTAATTTACTCACTGCACCGTCCTTGCTTCCTCCTCTCTTGGCCTCTGAAATCCCGCGCAGGCGCAGTATCGCTGAGTGCCTGCGCCTGTACGATACTCCTGCTCCTGAGGGCAACAGCCTCAATAGTGTCACTGGGCATGCGCTGAGCCCAGTGACGTAATCAGAGCGCTGTTGCCCTCTGGAGCAGGAGTATCGTACAGGCACTCAGCGATACTGCGCCTGCGCGGGATTTCGGAGGCCAAGAGAGGAGGAAGCAAGGACGGTGCAGTGAATAAATTAAATGACGTAGTGGAGGGGGTGACGCCGTTCGGCAAGGATGTAGGAGTACATTTATTTCTTAGGAGGCGTGCTGGGCTTGGAAGAATGGCGGGCTGGGCACTGCAGGGGGGGCGTTACTGGGCACTAGAGAAGAGTAATAACGCCCCTCTGGGCACCTTGAGACTTAATTTGCATATCAGAAAAATTGCTTTTTCATCTGAATGAAAAGTTGAATAAAAGAAAGAGGACACATGCAGGAATGAAGGTACTTTATTGCACATTGCTATGCTAACAGTATTATAGGCTCAAAATAGGTGACAGATTCCCTTTAAAGGGGTTGCCCTCAGTTGAGCCACTTTTGTGGAACAACCCCCCATCACTATCCAGAGGAAGGTAATTGTAAGCATGTTTTCCTGCCCCACGCCGATCGGTGCTTTGGTTCCTTGCTTACTTTTTTTCATTTATTTGCCTCACTCATATAACGCTGACATATTCCGATAAGTTCCTTATCAGTATGACTTAGGAGTGTCGGAGTACTTACGCTACTTTCACATATACGTTTTGGTTTCAGGTTTTGAGATCCTGCAGAGGATTTAAAAGCCAGACCAAAACGGTTCCATTGTGATTACACATCAGGATGCATCTGTTCCGTTAGGGAGGCAGTTGTGTGAAATCGAAATGGAACAAACCAGATCCGTCATAAAATACATTGAAAGTCTATGGGTGACGAAACTGCCACAATAGACTTACATTGTTTTTAGTGACGGATCCAATTTATTTCACTTCGATGCAGTTTTGTATCCTATCACAAAACAGAATGCATCTTGATGAATCATGAACAGATCCCTTTCCATTCAGAATGCATGGGGACATCCTCTCCCGGATCTCAAAAGCAGAATGCCAAAAAACCTCATATGTGAAAGTAGCCTTAGAGGAAACGCACACAAACATGAGGAGATCATACAAACTCCATGCTGATGTTGCCCATGGTCAGATTTGAACCTGAAACCCTGGTGCTGCAACTCTGGACAACTCTGTTAAAGCTTGCAGCTCAGGGTGGTGTCCTTTCTGCTGCTGCTGCTCTCTCTCTGTATCTGTCACAGCCTACAGAGGCATATCATTCTGTAACACTGCCTTTGCCTCCTCTTAAAGGGAATCTGTTAGCACATATCTCAGTATTATGGTGCATTCCCACTACTTTGTACATTTTATAGACGGCAAAGTGCAGTGCAGACCCATTGACTTTAATGAGTCCGTGATCCGCATGTTGCAGTCAAAGGTAGGCCTTGTCCTATCTTTTGCAGTGCAGCTGCACAGACCCGGAGGTCCATGGATTTGCGATTCGGGGTGCACACTGCAGGTGTCCGTGTTTTGCAGATCGATGGTTTGCAGTCTGGAAAATGAATGTGCGTTCACCCTTAAACAAAGGGTCTGTCAGATTCCTACTGTTCTGCTGATTCAAGCATGTCTGCCCCCTTCCAGGTCTGTGCCTATGTTTCAGAGAAATCACTTGTATTCTGATATGCAAATTAGCTCTTTGGTGCAACGAGGGCAGCACCCTTGCATTTTATCGCATCAAAAGCTGTGTCTGCACTACTCAGCATTATGTGTCCTGGATTACCAGCAACAAGGTTCACATAGGTGAATTTCTGTACGTACAGATTAATAAATTAGAAGAATGGCACGTAGCGATCCATTCTGTACTGTAAGTGAAATTGGACGTCACTCCTAGGACAACAAACATTGTCTGTACAAACTATCAGATGGCATTTGGATGACATTGGGCTACAAGCCAGACATCCAGCTACCAGTTTTCAGATGTCCAGCAAGAGGAAGCTGCCAGCAGAAGATCTTGATGATATGTGTGCCCAAGTGCTTTCACTGATAGCATGCTAATATGAGTGCATGTACCTCTGTGCGTGACGCTCATACTCGATACTGAATAAATCAAGATGTTTTGAATATATTTGTGTCTATTTTTATCATTTGTATTGCATCATTAACATGGCTATGAATTCTGTGATTTCCATATTTCCATAACTTTCCCATCTTGATGTTGCATTTTCATTGTTGAGGAGTGTGTGAGGACTATGGATTATTATTTTATGTCAGCCATTTTCCCACACCAGCCATCAGCTGTCAGATAGCAGAGGTAGTGAACTCCACCGGCAACGAACTTCTTGCAGGCCACCTTTGTTTACAATTACTCACCTCCATTCAGCCAGCCAGGAACACAGCTAAAGGAACAGGAAAAACTTTTCTGCAGGGGGTCTAGGCCATTCCCCAGTTCAATGAACATTATCAGACATCATGGAACCGGCGATTCATAAGAAATTATGAATCGCCCATCCATCACAGACATAAACCAGATGCATATTTGTGTCCCTGTGGCCATGATGAACAGGCCCATGGTCATAGTTTGGTGGTGGGATGCCAGGAAGGGGAGGTATACATTTCTCCCCACAGAAACCAAATAAGGGTCCATTCACACGTCCGTTGTTTCTTTCCTGATCTGTTCCATTTTTTGCGAAACAGATCTGGACCAGTTCTGTACCCATTCATTTTCAATGGGTCCTGAAAAAAAATCAGACATTGAGCTGTCCGATTTTTTTTTTAAGGACCCATTGAAAATGAATGGGTACAGAACTGGTCCAGATCTGTTCCGCAAAAAACGGAACAGATCAGGAAAGAAACAACGGACGTGTGAATGGACCCTAACGGTACCATGCTTGGACTCTACTGGTAGCCGGAACCCAGGCGGATCCATTGGTCCCAGAACCACCTCCCTGCAAGATTCTGTTCTGGAGCCATGAGCTTTTGTGGCTCATGTGCTGCCAGCCCAGCAGAGGGAGAGTGGCCCCTTCCCAGAGGCCGGGAGAGGAGGGGCCGGCTACAGGTTAAAAGGTCTGTGCCATCAAGCGGGCGTGTCTTTCTCTGAAGGGAGGTCACATCGTGCCATGTGTTTAGAGGGACCTGCAACCAGCTGACATCACTGCTTCCCATGTGACCTAAGCTAAGAACTCGTCACAACTCAAAGGCCTCCTATACCTGGTAAACTGACTTTTTTTCTGCTTATCCCTGTTTGTACCTTGCCATCTGTACTTGTAACCTCAGACCACTGTATATATTCTTTGTGTGTATAGTGTTATTTCTAGTGAGCCCTTGAGGCGATTAAATATATAATTTAATCCTGTGCTGTCTAGTACCTCGATTATGAATCCCCACGTCCATGTTTCGGTCTAGTAATACGCTACCGCGGATTGGTTTCTTACCCTATATAATCCCGTTAGCAGACCGGGCTTATATAAAACAAGAAACTGGTGGCAGTATACCCGGGCTGAGAAAGCGCTGTTTCACTGGGGCAGTGAAAAGGCTCTCAGCTTGTTGCCTCTCTGTGCCCGCGTGGACAGGAGGTGTCTGTGTAAACTGTATCAAGGTGACCTTACCTGCTCCTCCAGGAGGGAGTAACGTCACGCCTTGGTAACCGGTGACCATACCGTATCTCGCTGGATCTACGTAGTTGACATCCAACGTCAGTCGGGGTACGGTATTCGTCACAGAGTGTATAAATTGTTTGTGGAGCCTCAGAAATTAGGATACCAGTTATTGGTAATGGTTCCATTTTTATACACATGGATAATACTAAATGGCGGTATTAAAGTAAGTTATGACATTTCACTAGGGTATAATATACTCATCAGATCCCTATCGAATTCTAACTGATTTAGAAAATTCATGACTGATTTAGAAAATGCGCTGAAAAATCTGTGCAGAATCCACCTTGATTTTCTGTGCGGTTTTTGGCGAGTTTTCTTTCAGCTTCCCATTAATTTCAATGAGAGAATCTCTCTGCTCCAAGATAGGGCATACAGCATCTTTTATCTATGCTGTTCTGCTTTACATTGAAATTATTGATAGGCTTTTTAGAGGCATTTTGGCGTGGATTCCACTTGGGGAAAACTAGTTAAAAACAGCACCAAAAACTGCATTGGGAACAGGCCCTAAAAGTAGCTGTGGCCAGGTGCGAACTGCTAAAGTGGCCCTGGAATAAAACCTAAAAGTGGCCCTATGTTGTAGGGTCCAAATTGACATAAGGCAGAGCAACACAAGTAGGCAGGGACAACACAAACGACAAATAGGCAGGGACAACAGAAGTAGGCAGGGCCAAGAAATACCTTAGTGCAGCACAAAATACCACCCCAGTAGAACCAAATACCACATACCATAGTGCAGCATAACATACTGCCCTATCACTATACTGAGGATAGTGATACAGTTGAATTCAGGAGGGTGCCTGGCCAGGTACATATGTACCTAATGCTCCTAAGCATTAATTAATGCTGAGAGCATAAGATCTTTATGTAGCTAGACAGCAACCATGAGGAGGGCTCTGGTGGCCCCCTGGACATTGGCCCACCAGGAAATTTCCCTGTAGGGTCTATGGCCAGTCCGCCCCTAACTGTGACCCCTTTGTAGATTTTTATGCAGTAGCAGTCCCAGCCAACCATGGTGAAGCGAACTTTTTTCGAGGTCTGGTGCCGTTCCCTACACAGTGGGTGGCAAGGAACATTGCCATGCTGGAGAAAAGTAAAAATAAATAAAAGTGTGGGGCGCCAATAAAAGTCAGAGAACTCTTGCGGTGGATAATATGTGTGTATATCACATATACTTTAAAAATAGTTGTTTTTTTAGGCACATGTTTCTGCAATTTTGACTACTGGCATAGGATGGTTCTGCCATTGATATTACAGTGAATCCACAAGATTCGTTCTATATGTCAGTAACGTCCAGTTTATTATCCTGTATCTTAAATCTACTAATATAATACTCTACTAATGTGTTAAAGTATATGTGATATGCACACATATTATCCCTGGCAAGAGTTCTCTGACTTTTATTGGCGCCCCACACTTTTATTTCTTTTTCTTTACTATTGAACGCGGTCCCCCGCTCTTTAGTGGGTTCCGCCTGACTTTTTAGTCGAGTGGGTTGCAGCGTATGTCCTTATCGCCTGCATCTACCACACCAATTGTTTGTGTCCTATTGGCGCCCCTTTCTTTTACCCTTCCATTCTATTCTCCTTTCCTATTCTTCCACCTGACTTTTTCATCACCCCCCCTCTTTCCTTTCCCTCTCCCCCTCCTCGTCGCCCTTCTTTCCCGCTCTTCCCATTCTCTGACCTTCTCTCTTTCTACCCCTTCTACTCATACTCCAATTTTTTTTAATCTATTTTTGATGCGGTCCCTTTAGGCTACATGCACAAGACAGTGAAAAACGGATGTGTGATGGATGTTTTTTTAATGGCCATCACATGTCTGTTTTAAGACCAATGGTCGTCTATGGGGGTTTTCACACCCATTTTTTTTTTTTACGGCCAGTGAATAATGGACGTCCAAAAATAGATCATGTTCTATCTTGTCCGTTTTTAACTGATCGACAGCCCCCATACAATTGAATGGATCCATTTTTAACATTCATTTCCCAGAAAGACATCAGTTTTTTTTTCACTGTCATGTGCATGTAGCCTTTAGACTACTTTCACACTTGCGGCAGAGTGATCCGGCAAGCAGTTCCGTCGCCGGAACTGCCTGCCGGATCCGGCAAAACGTATGCCAACCGATTGCATTTGTAAGACTGATCAGGATCCTGATCAGTCTTAAAAATGCCTGATCAGTCAGAAAAATGCATTGAAATGCCCTATCCGTCTTTCCGGTGTCATCCGGGAAAACGGATCCGGCATTTATTTTGTTCACCTTTTTTTCGGTCTGCGCTTGCTGATCCGGCATTCCGGTATTTTGAATGCCGGATCCGGCATTAATACATTCCTATGGAAAAAAATGCCGTATCCGGCATTCAGGCAAATCTTCCGTTTTTTTGTCCGGAGATAAAACCGTAGCATGCTGCGGTTTTATCTTTTGCCTGATCAGTCAAAATGACTGAACTGAAGACATCCTGATGCATCCTAAACGTATTACTCTCCATTCAGAATGCATGGGGATATAACTGATCAGTTCTTTTCCGGCATTGAGCCCTTTTGACGGGACTCAGTGCCGGAAAAGAAAAATGCAAGTGTGAAAGTCCTTTTGCACACGAACATTTTTTTGTCCGTTTATGTTCAGTTTTTTTGCGTTCCGTATATATATTTCAATGGCTCTTCAAAAAAAGGAAGGTACTCCTTATGCCTTCCGTTTCCGTATTTCTGTTTTTCTGTTCCATTCAAAGATAGAACATGTTCTATTATTGTCCGCATAATGGACAAGGATAGTACTGTTCTATCAGGGGCCAGCTGTTCCATTCCGCAAAAAACGGAATGCACACTGGCATCATCCGTATTTTTTGCGGATCCGTTTTTTGCTGACTGCAAAATACTGAAAAAGCCATACGGTCGTGTGCAATAGGCCTTAGTCTTCAGATCAGAGGCCAGAGGGTTTCCAGACATTGGGCCTCCACCAACCATGATGTTAAAGGGGTTGTCCGGGTTCAGAGCTGAACCCGGACATACCCTTATTTTCACCCAGGCAGCATCCCTGATGTTGGCATCGGAGCATCTCATGCTCCGATGCGCTCCCTTGCACTGCGCTAGATCGCTTCCTGGCAGCCCCATGGAGAGCCCAATACATCACCGGAACTCTTGAAAATGCCTTTGCCCTGCGCGATTTAGCGCAGGGCAAAGGAGAGCATCGGACCATGAACTGCTCCGATGCTCAAGTCAGGGGGGCTGCCTGGGTGAAAATGGAGGTATGTCCGGGTTCAGAGCTGAACCCCTTTAAGGCATATCCTAGCAATATGCCATAGCGTTAAATAATGGGAATACTCTTTCACAGAACATGCCCTGTAAATATATGTTCTTCTGCGTGACGCTTTAATATCCTGTCAAACCAAACTGACAATATGCCATCACTCCTCCGGCAATGGTGGTCACCCAGCTTATCTTGATTCATAGCGATTGTAGCTGGTTATTCGTCCTATGCTTCTGTAATGCTGCATGAGTGGAGAGGTTAGGTGACAAAGCCTTTGAAAGTCGTAATAGGACATTTTAATTGAAAATAGACATAAAAAAGTGATTTTGGAACACTGTCCTTATTGTATTTGATCTGAATATATGAAGCCACCAAGAATTTCCTTTGGATTTGAAAGGGTGAAAATAGATTGAGTCACCTGATAAAAATAAACTGGAAAAGCTATTTTATTTAATGAGAGCACGGTGACAGGGCACGCCGGCTGAGCAGTCATTGCACTGTACAGCCATGGTCTATGGGTTTTGACAAGGTATAAATCCAGCCACATGTAGCACCTGCTGAGAATGAAACAAGCGGACCCAAACAAAGGGCTGTTCCATTTACAAGCGCTCCAGAATTTCAGAATGATGTGTGCTAAGGTAATCGACAACTAGTGGGACTGGGCCTGGAAGTGATTAGGAAGGAAGTTGCAAAATGCCTGCATTAAGAATTTAACCTGTGCCTCTAATTTGTATCATTTTAAGATGAAGTTTTCTCATCTTATAAGCTTAATTAACACTTAATTCCCCAAAGTGTACTGCACTAGGACATTTGACAAAAATCTAAATTCCACAATATTACTTACATTGTGTGAGATTTAATGTGTTTACAGCAATTGTAAATTCAGTTTCTGTAGTTTTCAACCATGTTAAGTTTCAGTGGGGGGATATGTACTAGATTCAGTACAGATGGGGTACCTTCTTTGCACAAAACGACTCTCTTTCTCGCCACACGTACCAACCATGTTAAGGTACACCCACCATTCTTAGTGAATGTTTATCACAAGGAAACTATTAGGCCTCATGCACACGACCGTATGTATTTTGTGGTCTGCAAGAAGTGGATCCGCAAATAATAGGGATTATGTCTGTGTGCATTTCGTATTTTACGGAACAGAAAAGCTGGCCCCTAATAAAACAGTACTATCCTTGTCTGTTATGCGGACAATAATAGGACATGATCTATTTTTTTGCGGAACGGAAAAACGGACATACGAGATGCACACGGAGTACCTTCCGTTTTTTTTGCGGACCCATTGAAATGAATAGTTCCGTATACGGTCTGCAAAAAACCCCGGAATGGACACAGAAAAAAAATACGTTTGTGTGCATGAGCCCTTAGTAACATACAAAATCAATGAACAAGGTTTATCAGTAATGATGTAGGTGGCTTGTTTTTAGGTGCATTGAGAAAATGGTGTAAATGGCATACAGCTTTTAATGTAGATTTAATTAATGTACTGCAGTGAAGCTCCTAAATTCTCACCTCAACATTCTACTTTCCCTGGTACGTTTAACCACTCCTGTCGTCGTTGTCCATAGAAGCCATACCTTCAACTACTCCCATTGTATCTGGTTTCACTGTCGCTAGATGCTATCCAAGGAATCAACCACCAGACCAGCTTTTGTACTGGGGCTAGCTAAGTACCTTGGGGAGGGTGTTACACAGTTCACCTACTGTATAACTGGCTTATTCTTTCATTAGGTATGATGGATCTGTATATAACCTGGCCATATTTCTTAAAGTTGAATTTGAACATTGGAGGCTGAACACCAGTAACCCTGCCAAACAACAAAAGGGAAGTGGCCCTCAAGTGAATGGAGCTGAGCTGCAATACAAGGCGCAGACACAAACACACTAGATGTGTGCCAGGATAGACAATGAAGAGCATGCCACAGTCTCTCCTGTGACGGGTCAGAAGATCTAAGAGACTGGCTGTACGTGATGTGATCTGACAGCCTCTCTGGTTTCACTTTTTACTGTGTTGTTGCTGGGTATGACCAACCTCTGGTCTCAGGTGTAGCTTAAGTGGTCATTCCAAATCCTCTATTTAGTCTGGCCTCACCCATCATGCTATGCGGTTGATAGCTACTTTCTGGTTGTGAAGAGCTGGTGTCTGGTTCTCCTCTGAGTTCCTGCGCATCTGTGTACCTTTGAGTTAAGTGCCTTTCCCCTATTTCTTGTTCGTTGTATTCTCCTACCTTTTGGTATTAGACCTGAGGGAGTCTCCTGTTACTTCAGCTGGGAAGGAACAGATCATCTCTTGGGAAGGAACAGGTCATCTATTTCAAGGGCCCTTTAGGGTCAGATATAGTCCTAGGTTCCAGCGTATGAACATTCCTACCATAAAAGATCTGTTCATACTTATAGTAGTCAGGGCTCGATTTAGGGATTCACTAGGTGGTGACCTTTTTACCTTTTCCCTAGTTTCCAGGCCTAGTACCTTTTCCCTTCCCTCTCGTGGTCGATGTGGAGTTATCTACCCACACCACGCTGTGACATAGCACCACTGTGCCTTCATTTTGACAGTTGGTGGTGGTCTCGATAGTCAGACTAGCACCTACCATACAATGGCTTATCCTAAGATTAGGTCATTCATGTTTTAGTCCTGGAACAACCCCTTAACCCCTTCAGTACCGAGCCACTTTTCATCATAAATCCCAGGCCGATATTTGCAAATCTGACATGTGTCACTTTATGTGGTAATAACTCTGGAACGCTTTTCCTTATGCAAGCCATTCTGAGATTATTTTCTCGTGAAGCATTGTACTTCATGACAGTTGTAAATTTGAGTCGATATATTCCACCTTTATTTATAAAATAATAAAAAAAATTACCCAAAATTTGGAAAAGTTCAAAATTTTCTAAATGAGAATTTTCAACTTTTAAAACAGATAGTAATTCCTCATAAAATTGTTATCAATCAACATTCCCCATATTTCTGCTTTATGTTGGCATCATTATGTAAATGTCATTCTATTTTTTTAGGACGTTAGAAGGCTTAGAAGTTTAGAAGCCATTTTTAACATTTTCAACATTTCCAAAACCATTTTTTTAAGCACCAATTCAGTTATAAAGTGATTTTGAGGGGGCTTACGTAATGGAAACCACCCATAAATGACCCCATTTTAGAAACTACACCCCTCAAATTATTCAAAACTGATGTTATAAACTTTGTTAACCCTTGAGGTGTTCCACAAGAATTAATGGAAAATGGAGGTGAAATTTAAAAATTTCACTATTTGGTAGATTTTTTATGTTAATCAATTTTTTCTTGCAACACAGCAAGGCTTAACAGCAAAATAAACGTTAATTCTGCAGTTTACAGAAATACCCAATATGTGGTGGTAAACTTCTCTATATTTACAAAATAAATTATATAAAAATAAAGTGTCAATAATGAAAAAATATGAAAAAATATAAATAAATAGACTTAATCTTGTCATTATAAAAATATAAAGTGATGTAATCATGTGACAAATCAATGTCTTCTTAGTCATCATAATCTTATTTATAGTTATATTGTTACTTCTAACAGATGGACTTTTTCTTTTCTACAGATATAATTTGTACATCGATGTAATGAAGATGGGGCTATTATATATATATATATTTTTATGTTCCAAAATGTAGTTGGAGTGGTGGAGGCTGTATTAGTAGGAAAGGGGGGACCAACTGCAGGTGTCACCAATTGTTTCAAATATCTTTTGCTGTTATTTAAATGGTCAGTCACCAAACGTTTTATAAAATAAATAGGACATATGAATATAACAAACTATGTAATATATCTTATTAGAGAAAAATGTCTCTTTTTCCGCTTATGAGCTACTTCTCCCCGACCCCTCAATCATCCTTAATTCACAGCTAGAATCCTTCTTGAGAGACGAGCTGAACGATCAGCTCACTGAGAAACCACGTTACATGTTGTCCATAGAATTCTATGGAGAGGTGAGCTGCTGGAGGGAGACAGAGGCACATACAGAGACACTTCTGCTGGTTCTAGCATTGCAGCTAGTCTCCACTCACTAGTTCATGGAAAACTGACAATTAGAGATTAGAGCAAACTGGTGATGATGAACTTTGGTGATTGTAAAATTTCTTTGGAGACAAATGATAAATAGGATCACATCTACTTATAGGGCTGTGTGTATACTGTAATATTTTGCCCCCTGCAGGCAAATTGTAATACATTCTGATATATGCAAAGGTGTGTTACAAGCATGGTTGAACTGTCCAGTAAATCACAGGGGGTTATTAGATAATAATCATGTTTAATGTTATACAGTTGTGAAGGCATAACAATGTAGAAATTAACCATGCTGTGGAATATTTTAAACATAATTTTTAGGCGATGGGTATACTTGAATTCTTTCAACCGTTCCCAACTCTCCTGCTATCTGTGGCTGTTTCTTACAGATAAGAGGGAACAAACTAAGAAAGGGACCAGGAATGTATTTTTTATAGCTCAGATGTGTGAGTCCACCATAAATTTAGAGCTATAAAACATAATATCAATGAAAATTCAGACAGAAAAGAACAGCACTACATCTTTAGGCCCAAAATACAGATTTACCTAAATTCTACCTATGTAAAGGTACTTTCACACTAGCGTTTTTCTTTTCCGGCATAGAGTTCCGTCCTAGGGGCTCTATACCGGAAAAGAACTGATCAGTTTTATCCTAATGCATTCTGAATAGAGAGCAATCCGTTCAGGATGTCTTCAGTTCAGTCTTTTTGACTGATCAGGACGGAGATAATACCGCAGCATGCTGCAGTTTTATCTACGGCCAAAAAAACGGAACACTTGCCTGAATGCCGGATCCGGCATTTTTTTCCATAGGAATGCCGGATCCGCCCTTCCGGTCTGCGCATGCGCAGAGTGAAATAAAATATGAAAAAAATTAATGCCAGATCCGTTTTTCCGGATGACACCGGAAAGACGGATTCAGCATTTCAATACATTTGTAAGATGGATCAGGATCCTAATCAGTCTTACAAATGCCATCAGTTGGCATACGTGTTGACGGATCCGGCAGGCAGTTTCGGCGACGGGAATGCCTGCCAGAATCCTCTGCCGCAAGTGTGACAGTACCCTAAGTATATATCTAGATGAATAAATGAAATTCCATACAGTGCTTTCATTTCATCTATACTGATTGTATTATATGCTTCTTTACTTTAAATAGTTTTATTTGTTACACATTTGCAAGAAAAAGTAAGTGAACCCTTTGGAATGATCTGGATTGCTGCATTGGTAACAAATCTTTTTCAGAGTTCTGATGTTAACCCTATCAAAATGCTGTTGTGTGACCTGAAGAGGGCTGTGCATGCAAGGTATCCCAGAGATATTGATGAACTGAACACATTTCCAGAGAGGAATGGTCCAAAATTACTCCTCAGAGTTGTGCTTATTTTCAGCTACAGGAATTGTTTGATGGAGGTGACTGCTGTTAAAGGGGGATCTTGGGTTATCAAATTTAAGGGTTCACTTACTGCACTATGGATGTTTGCTTAATAAAAGACATAAATGGTATAACTGTGCATATTAGTTATATTGTGTGTGTCTATTGTGTTTTTTTTTAATAATACATTTTATTAGTAATCAATGCAAATATCCAGGTAAGGCTATTTTCACACTGGCGTTTGGTGCGGATCCGTCTTGTATCTGCACAGACAGATCCGCACCGATAATGCAAACGCTTGTATCCGTACATTCAAAGTCAATGGGGGACGGATCCGTTTTCAATAGCACCATATTGTGTCAGTGAAAAACAGATCCGTCCCCATTGACTTACATTGTAAGTCAGGACGGATCCGTTTGGCTCAGCATTGTGAGGCGGACACCAAAACGCTGCAAGCTGCGTTTTAGTGACCACTTAAAAAAACACAACCGTTACCAAATGCAGCCAAATTGATGCATTCTGAACGGATACTTATCCATTCAGAATGCATTGGGGCTGAACTGATCCGTTTTGGGCCGTTTGTCAGAGCCCTGAAACGGATCTCACAATCGGACCCAGATACGCCAGTGTGAAAGTAGCCTAATTGCTAGGCACACACTTACTTTTTATTTCAGTTGTATTTATTTAATAAAATGTGTTTTGTAATCTATGTAATACTTGACATTATTTGAAAGCACATTATACATCGTGCATCGATCTATTCTTACTTCCTGTACATTTTAATATACTAGCAGTGTGGCATTATAATGTATGCAATAGGATTTTTCCATAGATTGGAATGTAAATAAAATTTTCTTAATCAGCACATTCTCACATATGAATTACACAGAGGTGAGTGCTGGTCCATAAACATGCTACATCTTCATCATCACAGCAGAAGTAGCCTGTGACATGATCTGCTGACATGTCATCTGGTTCCTTCACAGTAATACAAAGTTCCGTCTCAGCAACCACCAACTGGACAAGGTAGCTAGGACTATATTGTACTCCTCTGGCTGGTTGGCACTTTGATGCACACCACAATTTGTTATTCAACTGGTAAGTAACCTCAGGTAAGTTGTGCATTTAACCCTTAGGATACCAGAGGTTTTTCGTTTTTGCATTTTCATTTTCTTCCCTGTCTTCCTAGAGCCATAACTTTTTTATTTTTCAGTTCACATATCCATATGACGGCTTGTTTTTTGCGGGACAAGTTGTACTTTCTAATTACATCATTTAATATGGCATACAATGTAGTGGGAAGAAGAAAAAAAATTCCAAATGCGGTGGAATTAGGTTTTGTCCCTATGGCGTTCCCTACGTGGCAAAACTGACCTGTGCCCTTCATTCTCTGCGTCAGTACGATTACGATACCACATATGTATAGGTTTTATATGTTTAAATACTGAAAAAATATGTGTCTTTTTGATCATATTTTATTCCATTTTTGGGGGTACGAGAAGCGATGAAAAAATAGAGAATCGGCCAATTTGATACTTTTTTCCGTCATACCATTCGCCGCATTGGAAAAATATTTTAATATTTTAATAGTACGGGCGTTTTCAGATGTGATGCCCACAAAGTTAATATTTTTTATTATTTATGTATTTATTTTTGTATTCTAAGGAAACGGGGTGATTTAAATTTTTTTTATTTTTTATTTTTATTTTTTTTGTAGCCCTTCAAGGAGACTACAATGTTCACTAGTTTGGTTTTTTAAGATTGTTACTATACTCCCATAGAAGTATAGTAAAATCTGTAACTGGTGATCTCCTATGTTGGCCTGCCACCTGCTGGCCAATATAGGAACTGTAGCTCTAATACACTGGGACTCTTCAGAGAGACTCAGCGTATTAGAATTAATGACCGGCATCCTCAATCGCTGCACGGTGATGCCGTCTTAACCCTGAAGCGCGCTTCCGGGTTTCTCGATATTTAGATGCCATGATCACACTTGAACGCGGCATCTAAAGACTGTAATGACCACAATTGGCATTATTGCCATTCGCTGACATTAGAGGCCGCCGGCTATGGCGCCCGCTGCATCTAATAGTGTAATTTGGCATCCAATCATTCAGATTCGGCACTTAATTCCTGCACCTTCAATTTATATGTGGATTTTCACAAAACCACTAGCAGAAGACTGAACAAAGATAACCAATTAGATACGTTTTCTAGGAAAAAACTAAGCGCAAAATGTATAAAGACAGGTGTTTCATAGGCATCTGTTTTAAAATGGCAGTAAATAGCAGACATCTGTATAAGCATGCAGTTGCATAACCCTGAGCAGTGGCGTAGCTAGTAGGGAAGCAGAGGAAGCTGCTGCTTTGGGGCCCAAGCTCAGAAGGGGTCCGGGGGCAGCAGGGCCGCCAATACTTGCAGTAATCCTTTGGTGCTGGGGCCCAGTATAGTCTATGTACTTCATCATGCCGGGCCCCTGTCAGAGCAGCTGCCTTTTCCTGCACCTAGTCAGGTCCCAAGTCCTGTACTTGCTCATAGATTACAGGGCCCTACCCCCCTTACAGGGCCCTATATTCAGCTTTTCCAAACAGGGTATAGGTGTCTATATAAGTGTATTGTATATAACTCTGTCGATGTAGCTTTAGAAGAGTTAACACGCAGATTTGGTGAGTTATCACAACAAGTTAATGTGTTATGACTGTGACTGTTAATACTGCTCCATTATGGGATGTGTGTATGAGCACCTCCATGTGTGTATGAGTGCATCCATGCATGTGGTGACTGTATGTATGAGCGTGTCCATGTATGTGCTGACGGTGTATATGAGCGCGTCCATGTATGTGCTGACGGTGTATATGAGCGCGTCCATGTATGTGGTGACTGTGTATATATGAGCGCGTCCATGTATTTTGTGACTGTGTGTATGAGTGCATCCATGTATGTTGTGATTGTGTGTATGAGCATGTCCATGTACAGTGCTGCCCATAATTATTCATACCCCTGGCAAATTTTGACTTAAAGTTACTTTTATTCAGCCAGCAAGTAATTTTTTGACGGGAAATGACATACAGTAGGTGTCTCCCAAAAGATAATAAGACGATGTACAAGAGGCATCATTGTGGGAAAAAAACAAGCAAAAAGTGTCCAGTCCAAAATTATTCATACCCTTCTCAATAATAACTAGAAAAGCCTTTATTGGCTATTAGAGCAATCAAACGCTTCCTATAATTGCAGACCAGCTTTTTGCATGTCTCCACAGGTATTTTTGCCCATTCATCTTTAGCAATGAGCTCCAAATCTTTAAGGTTGGAGGGTCTTCTTGCCATCACCCTGATCTTTAGCTCCCTCCACAGATTCTCAATTGGATTCAAGTCTGGACTCTGGCTGGGCCACTCCAAAACGTTAATGTTGTTGTCTGCTAACCATTTCTTCACCACTTTTGCTGTGTGTTTTGGGTCATTGTCATGCTGAAATGTCCACTGGTGCCCAAGGCCAAGTTTCTCTGCAGACTGCCTGATGTTGTCGTTGAGAATCCTCATGTATTGCTCTTTTTTCATTGTGCCGTTTACTGTGATTAGGTTCCCTGGTCCATTGGCTGAAAATCACCCACAAAGCATTAGGTTCCCACCACCATGTTTGACAGTGGGGATGGTGTTCTTTGTGTTGAAGGCTTCTCCTTTTTTACACCAAATGAATGAAACATCATTGTGACCAAACAATACATTTTTTGTTTCATCTGACCATAACATAGAAGACCAGAAGTCTTCTTCTTGTCCAGATAAGCTTTTGCAAAGGCCAAGCAAGCTTTTGTGTGCCTTATCTGGAGAAGTGGCGTCCTCCTTGGTCTGCATCCGTGGAACCCAGCAGTGTGCAGTGTCCGTTGGATTGTCTGCCTTGAGACATTGCCATCAGCAGAGCCCAGATTCACCAGGATTGCCTTGGTAGTGATCCTTGGATTCTTTTTCACCTCTCTAACTATCCTCCTGGCCAGCACAGGTGTCACTTTTGGCTTCTGACCACGTCCTCTGAGATTTTCCACAGTGCGGAACATCTTGTATTTTTTAATAATACTTTGCACTGTAGCCACTGGAACTTGAAAATATTTAGAAATGGCCTTGTAGCCCTTTCCTGAGTTGTGAGCAGCCACAATGCGCAGCCACAGGTCCTCACTGAGCTCCTTTGTCTAAGGCTGCATTCACACGTCCGTGCTGTGTTGCGGACCCACAATTTGCGGGTCCGCAACACACCAGCCCGGCACCCCCATAGAAATGCCTATTCTTGTCCGCAAGCTGCGGACAAGAATTGGACATGCTCTATCTTTTTGCGGAGCTGCGGACCCAAAGATCGGGGCTGCTGTTTTTCACCTGTTGAGTTGATTAAAACAGCTGTTCCCAATTAATCAGGGTAGTTAGGATGCTTTAGAACAGCTTGGACTATTTGGAATGGTATAGAACTTTTGATTTTCCCACAGACTGTGACAGTTTGTGAAGGGTATGAATAATTTTGGACTGGACACTTTTTGCTCAAATGTAAATAAAAGCTCTGTCAGTAGCTGTAACTAAAATGTCCTGCATGTCCGACTTTTTAGTCCGGCGGCTTTCGCCGTGCTGCGCCGGAGCTCCGCCCCGTCCCCATTATAGTCAATGGGGACGGAGCGGCGGTCCGGCGGCACAGCGAAATAGCGGCAGGACGGATCCGACATGGTGAACAGCATGTCGGATCCTTCCTGCCGCAAGTGTGAAAGAGCCCTAATTCATGCTAAAAATGACAGTAAAATAATTTTAAAATAGGTCACAAAATAGCCACATGACGGCGGTTCGCATTCAAGGAGGGGTTTGCAAAGAAGTGTGTGTGTGGGAGGGCCCGAACAAACTTTGCTGTGGAGCTAAGTCAGTTCTAGCTACGCCACAGAGTGTGAGGCATACTTTTGGTCACAATTTTGAAACTTACTAGTGTATATCAAATCCTTAGAAACCCTATATGTGTTCACACTCACGGTGCTAACACCTCTGTGGTGCTTAGACACATCCATAAAGCTAATCCTATACCTACATACGTTACACAGTGTATTCAGCTGCCTTGTGTTAAGGCTTCATAGTGACGAGAGCTAACACAATGGACACACAATATCACAGAAAAATCTACCAAGGTTACTAAAACTGTCCTTAAACTATTGTGTCTGGATACAACTGATTTTACTTTCCCAAATATTTGACATTTCTTAAGATATTAAATTATGAGCATTCATGTAAAACAAAATCTTTAAAAAAATGTGCCAACATCTCTGGAACCTGCTATTCTCCTTTTTTATAACCATTTCTCTTTTCTTGTCAATTGTTCTCACTTTGATTACTTTTTTATCTCCCAGCTCTGTCATGACAATCACTAAAGTTCTATCTCCTGCTGTTATTCATCAGTTTTTACCTTTATATGTTCCTAGGAATTTTCTTAGCTCTCCTTCATCTTTCTCTGTTCCCTCTTATGTCAGATTTCCATTTCTCCATTTGGCCCTTCTCTATGTCAGCCTTCCTCCAGGGTCCTTGTTATATAAAAACAGAGTGCCTTCAAACCATTTGATCTGTTTGGCACTACTCAGTAAGGGAAAGGAACTTTTTTAAACATGAATTAAAAAGGAAAAGTGCCATCGTATGACTGTAACAGCGCTTCTGTGGCTTAAGCCAACACAATACGTTTGACGCTCGGCAAAAGGTTTACTTGATTTTCCGAGTACAGACTGAGACAATGTAATTCTTTCTTACCAACAAGGATCATTAGCATATTACTGCTAACTTCCATAATTTAAGAATCTTAATACATTGGCAATGCATTGATGCATTACATAGAGGGAATTTGCACTTACAGTATTATAGTGTAACTTCCTTTCAGAAAACTTTGACACGTCAGAGAAGTAATATTCAGAAGTTTCGATCAGGTGCTGAGAACACCACCAAATGCCGAAACTGACACAGTAAAAGCAATCATGAGCATGTCTTTTTGGCTGTAATTGGCACTGTGGTGATTCCTGGGAACATTTTAGAAGGTCTATAAGTCTGTACAACACTGACTCTGTGCCCTTCGGCTCTGATCTACTTTCTTGGAAAGGCAATGTTTAGATGAGCTCTTCTGCCCTTTTAATGCAGTGGTCAAACCGGTCTGAGCACCCCACTGAAGTGACAGATACACTTTAAAGACTATGATGGCAATTTTTTCCATTGTACTCATTTTGAGGTAAAATCTTTTTTTAAATGGGTCTTTATTACAAATATGGAACCTTTTTACTGTACATGTCACGGCTGTGTCATGGTCTGGTGGTAGTGGACTGTGACACTTTAGCCGTGCATGCTTGTTGCTGGTGGCAATGTGTAGTTTTTAGCATGTTTACACACTTCCCCTTTAAGGTTGTTGTCCCTTCCCATTCTGGTAGGTATGGGGTTAAAGTGTGAGCAAGGTGGAGCTGGGTCTGTGCTCTTATAGTACTTGGGATTGGAGCCTGAGGTTAGTGGGACTTAAGCTTCTTGTGGAGCTGGAGTTATGCTGCCATCCTGGACCTTACCATCTGTCTAGTTTGAAGGCCACCTTGTTGGACATAGATTGTCATCCCTTATGTATCCTCCATTTTCCCTACCTTACCTGTTTTGATGTTTGGTGTGGGTTTATGTTCAGGGTATGGTGTACATTTTGTTGTTGTTTCATGTCTGGTCTTTTGGTGTTGTTCATACAGCATGTGCGCAAGGCATTTCCCTGTGTGTTGTGCCTCCGGTGAGAGGGCTCCTGGGTTACTCGGAGGGGGAACCGCATTGACCACCTGCCTGCAGAAGTGGGCTCCAGGGTTTCCCAGAGGGGGAACCACTAGTCAGTAGCAGTTGTTGTTTCATCCAGTTGTTGTGGCAGGTAAGTGCTGTTGTTCCAGTGTGTGTTGTTTGGGCTGGGTGCTTACCTGCCAATCTGGTTTATGCTACTGTCTGTCCCTTTCCTTGCTGCTAGGCCTGCTGGAGACTCCTGTTCATCCGTGTCATGGATGAACAGGTCGTCTCCTAGCCCTGACATTATTGCCAAGGATCTCTAGGGTTATTAGGGCAGGAGGTTCAAGGTATGAGCCCTCCCACCATTAGGGTTCGCTCATACAGTTAGGAGGTCAGGACTAGGATTTAGGGATGTGTTAGAAGGTGACCTGCTCCCTTTATTCCTCTTTCCAGGCCTAGTGGAATATCCCGCCAACCTACATTGTACAGTGTGGAGTTTCCCTCCACTCCCCACCATAACAGTACAGGGCTGAGATGCTCTAATAGAGAGATCTGAATTTTCTCTCTACTCCCTCAGCCAGCTCACCTGACGGGCTCCTTATCTCTGCTCTCTGACATTATAAACACTCATTATAGCTCATTATAGTTCTTATCTTACTGATAATAATGTGGCTTAAATAAGTGTTTATGACCTCTTAGTAAATTAGAGATAAGGGTTGTTACATGGCCTGCGCAAAGTGAAAGTAAAATGGACTATTCACGTAGCTAGACAAACAGTTAACCCTTTGAACAGAACAGCTCAATATTTTTAATAAAGACCAATAAAAAAAATTTTTTAACCTAAAATGAGTAAAATGCAGTCATTAAAAAAAATTGCATCTGAAGGTGTACATAGCCTTTAAATATTTCAGTGTACCAAATACCCAGAAGACAACAATGTGAAAATGATGACTGTACATCATATGTGTACATCAAGGTGATTGCACAGTCACATAAGCTGTGCACATGCAATCATGGCAGAAGCCCAGGTCTGTATGTCAGTTGGCTCCTGCTGTAATGCCTGGAATCTGATCGGATCCTGGTCATTCAACTCCTTAAATGCCATGGTCAATGCTGACTAAGACATTTAGATCTTATGCATATGACCGTGATCAGACCAGGAAACACAGTCCATGTGTTGATGGCATTTTCCAGGTCAAACTGACTGTATAATAGTTTTTTATGATATAGTCAGTCTCTATTTGATCACAGGGCTATTGCAGTATACTCACATGATATAAGTACACTGTAATAGCTTTACGATCAGATACAACGGACCATGTTTCCTAGGCTGATCACGGTTGTGTGCTAGAGCCCTTAAGTGGTTTACACATGAAAAGGTTCCCTCCGTCAGCCAATTGCCTCCTCCCTGTTGACAACTGGAGACCTAACAGTGGTCTGCCAATGGCAGAAGCCTTCTGATAGAAAGTCTGTCAGCGTAAAATTGACATACCGTATATAACACACTGCAATACAGAAATATTGCAATGTATCATATGAGTGAGCATTGTTAATGAAATTCAAGTCAAGTGGGACTAAAATAAAAATGGGAAAACGTTTTTAAAAAGTTAAAATGTTAAAAAAATAAAAAGCTCAAAACCTTATTTAACTCACATGGAAAATAAAACTATAAATACAAAGACAAAATTGCTATTTTTTGTTATTCACCTCTCAAAAACAGAATAAAAGTTATCAAAAGTCATTTATACATTACATTAAATACCATAATCATTCCTTCCCAGAAAAAGTTAATAATATTTTATCAATACAGTATACACACCCCAAAATTCAATTTGCACTGGAAAAAGCCTATATACAGCAATGGTGTTGAAAAAAAAAAGATTAATTATCGCTCTTTGAAGGCGGGAACGAAAATGAAGAAATTTGTCATGATATAAATGTCAAAACTGGCTGTGGCAGTAAGGGATTAAAATGCATGTATCGTTCCATGTAATTTTTTTCAGAATAAACTGTTAAGTATGTAGTTGAGTATTTACAGTATGTCTGAACACAGTGTCACACACATTATGGGGGTCATTTATCAAGCTGAAATATGCCTAAATTAGGCGTATTTCAGTCAACTGCAACTTCTCCCCGTTCACGCCAGGTGTAAAAAAGTGGGCAGGGAAGGGGATGGGCCAATAGGCCCGTCTCATTTACCTTTTTCTATGCCTATTCTAGGCGTAGAAAACGGTCGTAATGCAAGACAGCTAGAAAGCTGTCTTCTTCTTGGTGGATCTGCCCCTCCTTGCAGGTTACTTTCTGCTTGCCAGCAAGGACTCTCCTCCTCTCCTCCATGCGTGCCCCCTCCAGCTCTTTAAAGGCAAGCACGCAACCTAATCTTCACCAGCTAATAGTTGGCAACCTTAGGGGTTCATAAGGCACCTTCTCCTGTGAGAGGGTGCCTGAACAATAGGTGTTCTAGTGTGACAGTATCCTGCAAAGGTGTCTATTCAGTTTTCTATACGTTTACCAACTTTCTGCCCGTTTACTGTATTCTGACACTCCCTGCCTGACCTGTGCCTGACCTCCATATTGACCATTCTCTGTCTTCTTCGGTGACACTGCATCGGGGGGGTTAGCTGTTAATCGCACAGAGACTACCCCAGGAGGTAGCTGGTTGTTCCCTTCATCCAGATCCCTGCACAAGGGTTAAAGGGGGAAAACCAGGGACAGCCATGATAATTCCCTTAGGATTAGTCGTAAGTAAAATCTGTTAGTTGACATAGTGGTTCCATACTCACTGCCATAACACTCTAACAGCATTTATTGCAATGGTTTCTCAATAAGTGCAAAGATTGTGAACAGTTACAGTGCAATAGCCAATTATAGGGAGAAAGCTGCCTCTGATAAGTGGAGAAAGAAGCATTAATCTTTAAAGGGGTTGTTCGAAACAATTAAAAATCTCAGAGAACTTTTGCAAAAGCCTAAAATAAAAAAAAATCATCTTATATTCACCCCATTCTCCAGCTCCATTCTCTGAATAGTGCTGGACTGGTCCTCCAGCTGCTTCTTATGTACAAACTACAACAGTGAGGATTGGCTACAGCAGTCACATGTTTACCGGCCCGTCACCACTGCTGTCTGTAAACAAGTAGTGACAGGAGGACCAGACCAGTGCCACGGAGAACAGCACTGGAGTAAGGGGTGAGTATGTAAGATTAATTTTTATTTTAGGCCATAGCAAGGCTTATCGAGGATATTTATTTATCTTAGACAACCCCTTTAACAAAATGTATTACGGTGTTTATTGTGTTTGTTTACACTATTGGTTAATGAAAAAAAAAAACAATTCAAAGATAAGTACTTCATCATAAAGACAAACTATCAAAGCTGTTTTATATACTAATTTTATATACTAATTTTCTACATCGCTATTTACATTTTAAATTATTGAAACAATTTGATAGTATTTTGCAAAAGAATGGGACCATGGTGCAGCTGTGAGAAAACTTAAAAATGGAAACTGCACTACATAAGTGCTGCAGCCTCTTCATTCTCAGGGATGGTGGGTTTCCCAGGCGTTAAATATCCACAATCAAAAAGTGATGGTGATATGCCATCACTTTATAAGATGGGAATAAACCTTTAACTTTAGATAATAAAGATATTTTTCTACAATTTTTTACTACTGATTTAATTATCTTTTGTTGCTGTGTTTTGCAAAAGCATGGCTAAAAAGTAGCAGTTTAGAAAAATAGCAGCATTTTTGCAAACAAGAAAAAGGTCATAAATCTGGCACATGTGAATCCAACTATCTGCCTGAATAGACGTATGGGAGAAAATTATAAATAGTTTATTGATTCATATAATAAAACGGGAAACTGAATATCACATCTGTGACTATCAGGCTTCCAGACTCAGGTGAAGTGGTGTAGGAGTGGGATTAAATCCACACCACAACCTAAGAGTCCGGACTAGATCCCTATCCAGCTAGCATGTAGTTGCTAATATATGCTGGCAAGGGGAACAGGACACGGTTCATGTAATTAAACCACACACAGGTGCATCATATGTGGACCTGCCTGGCTGGGCCATGTAAGGTAGCTGGCGAGTGAAATTAAATCCCTGTAAGGGTAAAGCATCTCCATCAGCCTGCCTTAACCTTTAGGTATAGGCCAGGATCACAGACCATATGTAAACCACCAAGTCAGCTGTTGCGCTGCTTAGTATATAGTAACACCCTGCCTGGAGAGCCGTGTCCAAACACAAGATCACGCGTTTCGCTATGGCATATGAGCCACAATTCATCAGGAGCGAGAATCTCTATAACGCGTTTCGCTATGGCATATGAGCCACAATTCATCAGGAGCGAGAATCTCTATTTAACTTGTTTTCCTGTAAAGCAGAACAGCCTTACTTGTGCGTGTCGAGGCATTCGGCGCTGTGATGGCCGTACGCGGCCGCTTGAATGCCGAAAAGATATCAGGTTGACCCCGCCTACAGTGGGGGCGTGTGTTAGCACTCGGCCCAATCAGAGGGAACCACGTCATCTGACGTTCAACCCTGATCCGCCCAGCTCTCTCGTCATAGCACACGCCTCCATAATAGCACAACAAGTGCTTGTGTGAACGGGGGAATCGAAGATCGCGGCTTGTAATATGCCACCTAAACGCCTCGCTCTGATGTCAGCATAAGCAAGGATCCAAAGTTGGTGACATAACGGTAAATGTGTGCATCCATATAAGAACCGTACATAAGGGAAACATAGACAGCAAACAGTGGCACATATAGTGACATGGGCAAAGGGGCAAAATCATAGTTCAGAAAAATTGGACAAAATGTTACCCTAAAATAGCCCTTTTCAGTTTACCAAACAATTCATGCCAAAGGAAAAATCATAGAATTGCAAGAAGCGTTATAGCTTATAAAATGCCCATTCCAATCCACATAAATATGCACGCAAGAACAAAGGAAGCATCCACATTATTGGATGCCTATGACTCAAATGAAGCATGAGTACGAGATTGCTTCATTTAACCCATTAGGCTGGATGGTTTGCAATCTGAAGATCCACATCGCCTCTTTTTGAAGTAATGGTGTGTCAATATCTCCACCGCGTATGGATCTTTTAAGCATGACAATACCCTGAACTTTTAATACATCCGGATTCCCGGCGTGTACTTCACGCACATGACGAGACACCGTAGTGTCCCTTGAGTTCCGGATGTCTGATAGATGTTCTCCTATCCTGCGCCTCAATTCTCGCTTGGTCTTGCCCACGTACTGTAGTCCACATTTGCAGGTAATAAGGTATATCAAACCCACTGAGGTACATCTAATAAAGGACCGAATCTTATATCTTATTCCACTACTAGTGGAACTAGTGAAAGAATCTCCTTTAGTGATGAATTTGCACGAACCACAGGGGAAGTTACCTTTAGCTGAATTTTTAAGCCATGTTTCAGGAGTGGGCCGAGTATAGAGGCTATGCACCAGTCGGTCACGTAAATTAGAACCACGTCTATACGTGACCAATGGGCGATCAGATAGGGAGGATCCAATGTCAGGGTCCGATTGAAGAATGGGCCAATGGTTCTGCAGAATTTGATGAACTTGGCGGTGCGCCTTGTCAAAGTTAGCCAGAATACGTGGTGCCAATTCAGCATTGTCCCTATTTCTTGGGCTCAATAGTTGGCTGCGGTTTGTACTCATGGCATGATGGTACGCCTTTTTAAGGGTATATTCTGGGTATCCTCTATTTTTAAACCTATGTTTCAAGTCCAAGGCTGCGGCCTTAAACTCCCCAAGCTCCGAACAATTTCTCCTGGCCCTGAGATACTGTCCCTTAGGGATCCCCCTTCTCAGGGCCAGGGGATGTCCACTCTCCCAATGTAGGAGACTATTAGTCGCAGTTTGTTTCCTAAACAGCTTGGTAGTAATGCGCCTATCAACGCCTATTGAGATGGTAAGGTCTAAAAACGTAATTTGGCTCTCCTGTATCTCTGATGTAAAAAAGAGGCCAACTTCATTGGTGTTTAAGATCTCCACGAAATCCAGAAAACCATCCCTGGTGCCATTTCACAATATCAGTACATCATCCAGATATCTAATCCATAACTGGATACAGGATGTGTATTAGTCCATAGAATCCGCAAACACCACCTCCTTCTCTCACCAGCCCAGGAAGAGGTTTGCGAAGGTAGGGGCACAGGGACTGCCCATCGCAACCCCCCTGAGCTGGTGGTAGATACGTTGGTCAAAGAGGAAGATGTTGCGTGTCAAGATAAAGTCCAGAAGTTGCATAATGAAAGCATTATGGCGGCGACACTGATCCCCTCTCTGTCGGAGGAACGTCTCTACCGCTTTACACCCCAAATCATGTAATATAGAGGTGTAAAGGGCTTCAACATCCAAACTGGCCAACCATATGCCCTGATCACAATAAATGCCATCCAGTGTCTGTAGCACGTCCATAGTGTCGCGGGCATACGAGGGCAGACTCACTACAAATGAACGCAGAATAGTGTCCACATACGTACTTATATTTGCAGTGAGGCTGCCCATGCCCGAGACAATGGGTCTGCCCTTTAAAGGAAGACCCTGTTTATGTAGCTTAGGCAAGCTGTAGAGTGTAGCCAGAACAGGGAATTTAGGTAATAAAAATTCATACTCAGTCTTGCTGATCAATCTCTCTTGCATGTGAATTCACCCTAGTAGTTTTATTGCAGCCTCTGTTGCAGGAGAAAACATCCCTGATGAATTTGTCATTGCCACTTCGTCTAAAGGATAGAGAACACCTATTGAGCACTGATTATAATTCACATGTGAGGTTTGTGCCATCTGTGGATGGTGCTTAGATCTCTGGGACTGCCAAGCACCTAACCCTTGATACTATGATGGCAAGTAGAGACGAGATTCTTTAGCAAGGTCAGTAAGCGTTCTGGACCAGTAAAAGGTTATTTTCTCCTTTCTATCCTCCCATTCACAGTATTCATGTTGAGTGTTTGAAGGGCTCATGAATACAGATAGCCAGTGTACAAAAGGCCTGCAGATCCTTAGAGGTTACCCTGATGTTGTTTGTGATATGTAATATTGTTTAGTCTTAATTTATCAAGATTTTGTATAGAACTGAGTTTTATAGCCCTTAAGTGGTTTACACATGAAAGGGTTCCCTCCGTCAGCCAATTGCCTCCTCCCTGTTGACAACTGGAGACCTAACAGTGGTCTGCCAATGGCAGAAGCCTTCTGATAGAAAGTCTGTCAGCGTAAAATTGACATACCGTATATAACACACTGCAATACAGAAATATTGCAATGTATCATATGAGTGAGCATTGTTAATGAAATTCAAGTCAAGTGGGACTAAAATAAAAATGGGAAAACGTTTTTAAAAAGTTAAAATGTTAAAAAAATAAAAAGCTCAAAACCTTATTTAACTCACATGGAAAATAAAACTATAAATACAAAGACAAAATTGCTATTTTTTGTTATTCACCTCTCAAAAACAGAATAAAAGTTATCAAAAGTCATTTATACATTACATTAAATACCATAATCATTCCTTCCCAGAAAAAGTTAATAATATTTTATCAATACAGTATACACACCCCAAAATTCAATTTGCACTGGAAAAAGCCTATATACAGCAATGGTGTTGAAAAAAAAAAGATTAATTATCGCTCTTTGAAGGCGGGAACGAAAATGAAGAAATTTGTCATGATATAAATGTCAAAACTGGCTGTGGCAGTAAGGGATTAAAATGCATGTATCGTTCCATGTAATTTTTTTCAGAATAAACTGTTAAGTATGTAGTTGAGTATTTACAGTATGTCTGAACACAGTGTCACACACATTATGGGGGTCATTTATCAAGCTGAAATATGGCTAAATTAGGCGTATTTCAGTCAACTGCAACTTCTCCCCGTTCACGCCAGGTGTAAAAAAGTGGGCAGGGAAGGGGATGGGCCAATAGGCCCGTCTCATTTACCGTTTTCTATGCCTATTCTAGGCGTAGAAAACGGTCGTAATGCAAGACAGCTAGAAAGCTGTCTTCTTCTTGGTGCATCTGCCCCTCCTTGCAGGTTACTTTCTGCTTGCCAGAAAGGACTCTCCTCCTCTCCTCCATGCGTGCCCCCTCCAGCTCTTTAAAGGCAAGCACGCAACCTAATCTTCACCAGCCAATAGTTGGCAACCTTAGGGGTTCATAAGGCACCTTCTCCTGTGAGAGGGTGCCTGAACAATAGGTGTTCTAGTGTGACAGTATCCTGCAAAGGTGTCTATTCAGTTTTCTATACGTTTACCAACTTTCTGCCCGTTTACTGTATTCTGACACTCCCTGCCTGACCTGTGCCTGACCTCCATATTGACCATTCTCTGTCTTCTTCGGTGACACTGCATCGGGGGGGTTAGCTGTTAATCGCACAGAGACTACCCCAGGAGGTAGCTGGTTGTTCCCTTCATCCAGATCCCTGCACAAGGGTTAAAGGGGGAAAACCAGGGACAGCCATGATAATTCCCTTAGGATTAGTCGTAAGTAAAATCTGTTAGTTGACATAGTGGTTCCATACTCACTGCCATAACACTCTAACAGCATTTATTGCAATGGTTTCTCAATAAGTGCAAAGATTGTGAACAGTTACAGTGCAATAGCCAATTATAGGGAGAAAGCTGCCTCTGATAAGTGGAGAAAGAAGCATTAATCTTTAAAGGGGTTGTTCGAAACAATTAAAAATCTCAGAGAACTCTTGCAAAAGCCTAAAATAAAAAAAAAAATCATCTTATATTCACCCCATTCTCCAGCTCCATTCACTGAATAGTGCTGGACTGGTCCTCCAGCTGCTGCTTATGTACAAACTACAACAGTGAGGATTGGCTACAGCAGTCACATGTTTACCGGCCCGTCACCACTGCTGTATGTAAACAAGTAGTGACAGGAGGACCAGACCAGTGCCACGGAGAACAGCACTGGAGTAAGGGGTGAGTATGTAAGATTAATTTTTATTTTAGGCCATAGCAAGGCTTATCGAGGATATTTATTTATCTTAGACAACCCCTTTAACAAAATGTATTACGGTGTTTATTGTGTTTGTTTACACTATTGGTTAATGGAAAAAAAAACAATTCAAAGATAAGTACTTCATCATAAAGACAAACTATCAAAGCTGTTTTATATACTAATTTTTATTACAAATTATTTTCTACATCGCTATTTACAATTTAAATTATTGAAACAATTTGATAGTATGTGGCAAAAGAATGGGACCATGGTGCAGCTGTGAGAAAACTTAAAAATGGAAACTGCACTACATAAGTGCTGCAGCCTCTTCATTCTCAGGGATGGTGGGTTTCCCAGGCGTTAAATATCCACAATCAAAAAGTGATGGTGATATGCCATCACTTTATAAGATGGGAATAAACCTTTAACTTTAGATAATAAAGATATTTTTCTACAATTTTTTACTACTGATTTAATTATCTTTTGTTGCTGTGTTTTGCAAAAGCATGGCTAAAAAGTAGCAGTTTAGAAAAATAGCAGCATTTTTGCAAACAAGAAAAAGGTCATAAATCTGGCACATGTGAATCCAACTATCTGCCTGAATAGACGTATGGGAGAAAATTATAAATAGTTTATTGATTCATATAATAAAACGGGAAACTGAATATCACATCTGTGACTATCAGGCTTCCAGACTCAGGTGAAGTGGTGTAGGAGTGGGATTAAATCCACACCACAACCTAAGAGTCCGGACTAGATCCCTATCCAGCTAGCATGTAGTTGCTAATATATGCTGGCAAGGGAAACAGGACACGGTTCATGTAATTAAACCACACACAGGTGCATCATATGTGGACCTGCCTGGCTGGGCAATGTAAGGTAGCTGGCGAGTGAAATTAAATCCCTGTATAAGGGTAAAGCATCCACCAGATGCCAAAATGTGGATGCTCACTCAGCTATCTCCATCAGCCTGCCTTAACCTTTAGGTATAGGCCAGGATCACAGACCATATGTAAACCACCAAGTCAGCTGTTGCGCTGCTTAGTATATAGTAACACCCTGCCTGGAGAGCCGTGTCCAAACACAAGATCACGCGTTTCGCTATGGCATATGAGCCACAATTCATCAGGAGCGAGAATCTCTATAACGCGTTTCGCTATGGCATATGAGCCACAATTCATCAGGAGCGAGAATCTCTATTTAACTTGTTTTCCTGTAAAGCAGAACAGCCTTACTTGTGCGTGTCGAGGCATTCGGCGCTGTGATGGCCGTACGCGGCCGCTTGAACGCCGAAAAGATATCAGGTTGACCCCGCCTACAGTGGGGGCGTGTGTTAGCACTCGGCCCAATCAGAGGGAACCACGTCATCTGACGTTCAACCCTGATCCGCCCAGCTCTCTCGTCATAGCACACGCCTCCATAATAGCACAACAAGTGCTTGTGTGAACGGGGGAATCGAAGATCGCGGCTTGTAATATGCCACCTAAACGCCTCGCTCTGATGTCAGCATAAGCAAGGATCCAAAGTTGGTGACATAACGGTAAATGTGTGCATCCATATAAGAACCGTACATAAGGGAAACATAGACAGCAAACAGTGGCACATATAGTGACATGGGCAAAGGGGCAAAATCATAGTTCAGAAAAATTGGACAAAATGTTACCCTAAAATAGCCCTTTTCAGTTTACCAAACAATTCATGCCAAAGGAAAAATCATAGAATTGCAAGAAGCGTTATAGCTTATAAAATGCACATTCCAATCCACATAAATATGCACGCAAGAACAAAGGAAGCATCCACATTATTGGATGCCTATGACTCAAATGAAGCATGAGTACGAGATTGCTTCATTTAACCCATTAGGCTGGATGGTTTGCAATCTGAAGATCCACATCGCCTCTTTTTGAAGTAATGGTGTGTCAATATCTCCACCGCGTATGGATCTTTTAAGCATGACAATACCCTGAACTTTTAATACATCCGGATTCCCGGCGTGTACTTCACGCACATGACGAGACACCGTAGTGTCCCTTGAGTTCCGGATGTCTGATAGATGTTCTCCTATCCTGCGCCTCAATTCTCGCTTGGTCTTGCCCACGTACTGTAGTCCACATTTGCAGGTAATAAGGTATATCAAACCCACTGAGGTACATCTAATAAAGGACCGAATCTTATATCTTATTCCACTACTAGTGGAACTAGTGAAAGAATCTCCTTTAGTGATGAATTTGCACGAACCACAGGGGAAGTTACCTTTAGCTGAATTTTTAAGCCATGTTTCAGGAGTGGGCCGAGTATAGAGGCTATGCACCAGTCGGTCACGTAAATTAGAACCACGTCTATACGTGACCAATGGGCGATCAGATAGGGAGGATCCAATGTCAGGGTCCGATTGAAGAATGGGCCAATGGTTCTGCAGAATTTGATGAACTTGGCGGTGCGCCTTGTCAAAGTTAGCCAGAATACGTGGTGCCAATTCAGCATTGTCCCTATTTCTTGGGCTCAATAGTTGGCTGCGGTTTGTACTCATGGCATGATGGTACGCCTTTTTAAGGGTATATTCTGGGTATCCTCTATTTTTAAACCTATGTTTCAAGTCCAAGGCTGCGGCCTTAAACTCCCCAAGCTCCGAACAATTTCTCCTGGCCCTGAGATACTGTCCCTTAGGGATCCCCCTTCTCAGGGCCAGGGGATGTCCACTCTCCCAATGTAGGAGACTATTAGTCGCAGTTTGTTTCCTAAACAGCTTGGTAGTAATGCGCCTATCAACGCCTATTGAGATGGTAAGGTCTAAAAACGTAATTTGGCTCTCCTGTATCTCTGATGTAAAAAAGAGGCCAACTTCATTGGTGTTTAAGATCTCCACGAAATCCAGAAAACCATCCCTGGTGCCATTTCACAATATCAGTACATCATCCAGATATCTAATCCATAACTGGATACAGGATGTGTATTAGTCCATAGAATCCGCAAACACCACCTCCTTCTCCCACCAGCCCAGGAAGAGGTTTGCGAAGGTAGGGGCACAGGGACTGCCCATCGCAACCCCCCTGAGCTGGTGGTAGATACGTTGGTCGAAGAGGAAGATGTTGCGTGTCAAGATAAAGTCCAGAAGTTGCATAATGAAAGCATTATGGCGGCGACACTGATCCCCTCTCTGTCGGAGGAACGTCTCTACCGCTTTACACCCCAAATCATGTAATATAGAGGTGTAAAGGGCTTCGACATCCAAACTGGCCAACCATATGCCCTGATCACAATAAATGCCATCCAGTGTCTGTAGCACGTCCATAGTGTCGCGGGCATACGAGGGCAGACTCACTACAAATGAACGCAGAATAGTGTCCACATACGTACTTATATTTGCAGTGAGGCTGCCCATGCCCGAGACAATGGGTCTGCCCTTTAAAGGAAGACCCTGTTTATGTAGCTTAGGCAAGCTGTAGAGTGTAGCCAGAACAGGGAATTTAGGTAATAAAAATTCATACTCAGTCTTGCTGATCAATCTCTCTTGCATGTGAATTCACCCTAGTAGTTTTATTGCAGCCTCAGTTGCAGGAGAAAACATCCCTGATGAATTTGTCATTGCCACTTCGTCTAAAGGATAGAGAACACTTATTGAGCACTGATTATAATTCACATGTGAGGTTTGTGCCATCTGTGGATGGTGCTTAGATCTCTGGGACTGAAAGCACCTAACCCTTGATACTATGATGGCAAGTAGAGACGAGATTCTTTAGCAAGGTCAGTAAGCGTTCTGGACCAGTAAAAGGTTATTTTCTCCTTTCTATCCTCCCATTCACAGTATTCATGTTGAGTGTTTGAAGGGCTCATGAATACAGATAGCCAGTGTACAAAAGGCCTGCAGATCCTTAGAGGTTACCCTGATGTTGTTTGTGATATGTAATATTGTTTAGTCTTAATTTATCAAGATTTTGTATAGAACTGAGTTTCATTCCAGTCTGATTTCTGTCTCACTAGATTGGTAAAAGCCAAAGCTTCCACAAAATATACTATTTTTATAATGTAACCCAGATTTTTCCCATAAACTCTATCAATAAATGGTATGAGTATTTAAGTGTGTGGTGAAGGGTAGTGAAGGAGTATGTTTATTATGGACGGGATACCAATAGTCACAGATTTTAGTCACGTCAATTGATATTGCAGAATTGAGTTATTCCTTACCTGAAGTCTTCCACTGCATTTCTTTATTAGTTCTTTATAGTTATAGAGTTTGAGCAGCTGTCTAGCAATAGGCCCCACCACCATGCCAATATAAATGTGTGTGATGTGTATTCACAGAGTTATTGATTTAACCAAATTCACCTAGGAAACAAAGTTATCTAGTGTTGCAGTGGTGGTTGTGAGCCACCCTGTCTCCACTCACCTTGCCCAGCTGTCCTGGCCTTCCTCCTGCTATCCTTTTCTAGGAAGGACCGGCTTCTGGATCCACTTTGTCCTTCCTTGCAGGCTGTGGTCTGTTTGCTGGCTTGGGCCCTTCTCCTGTGCCCGTAGGGAGCTCCCTAATCTTCACCAGCCATTGGCTGGCTGGGGTACTAAATTCTAATCACAAATTTTTATCGTGAATATCGGCACTTCGAAAATTTGCGAAAATTTAGAATATAGTGCTATATATTTGTAATCGCGAATATTCTAGTTTTTTTTTCCATCAGTACTACTGCTTCTTGCTTGTGGGCCAATGAGAAGGCTGCAATATCTTTGTCAGAGCTTAGGAACATCCCTAGCAACCAATAGGAAAGTTGCCTACCCCTTACTATATAAGAACCTCCCCAGCAGCCATTTTCTGCTGTTTTTTGCAGTTCTGAGAGAGAGAGACATTGCTCTGTTCTCTGCTTTGCAGACTCATCTGGATCCTTAATTAATTACATTAGATAGATAGTTAGCTCATATATATAATACAGATAGTTAGTGGGAGATAGTGTAGGTTAGATAGTGATATAGTCTAGCTGATAGGTTCCAGTTCCGGGTGTTAGTTAGTGTGATAGGAATTACTGTTTCTCTGCTGTCCATACATACATGGTACAGACATAGTGCTATGATGTCACAACAATACTTAGTGCACCAATCAGTAATATCTACTCAAACCTGATAAAATGTGAAGTTGCATGTATTGCGCAAAAAATGTGCATCATTAGTGCTGATTTGCGCAATCGCCAAAATAATGACTGGAGATCGTGAATTCTAGAAATTCGGGAATTTATTGCGAATATTATGCGAAAAATTTGTGAAATATCGCAAAAACTAATATTGCCTATGCCGCTTATTACTAGTACTTAAGACATCTTCCCCTGTGGTAAGGTGCCTGAGCAATAAGGTTCCTTAGCTTGCTAAGTTCTGTCACAGTTCCCCCAGGTACTGCTGCCTTTATGTGGCAGCAGCGTCTGGTTGCCGGATAAACCAAGGCTGCTGTGCACCCTGTGTCGTCGGAGCCCCGGGCCAATGAGGAGGTTCACTGGGGCTCCCATGCGTCAGGTTGCATGGCTGGCAGCTTCACCCGTCATGCAGGCACGCTGGCATGAGCTTCTTTTCTTCAGTTTAAAAGGCCAATTTTATATTGTATTGATCTCCTAGTTCAGATTTTTTTGGCGTCTTTGTTTTTTTTGCTTGCCTCTGGCGTATCTTGTACTTCATTGTCCAACTGACCCTTTTTACGTATGACTACTCTTTTAGTGTTTGTCCATTTGTTTGTCGTGTGTTGCCCCTTCACGTGTTGCAGTATAGGGACTGTCGTCCAATTGTGGTATCACTGCCTAGGGTGGCCATGCAAGTAGGAAGGGAATTTCCCTGCCAAAGTGTGCTGTCCTGTTGTCTGTAGTTGTGCCAACTTTTGTCAGTTCTACCTGTTCTATGACTTTCTGCTGCCTGACCTGACCTGTGCCTCTTACCTGTATTGTTTCTACATTTCCTTTCTTGACCTCAGACTTATTCCTGTATTGCACATACTTTGCCAGCCCTGACCTTGTCCTGTCCCTGACTATGATTCTACCTCACCTCTCGCTGCCCTGCACCGATGTCTTTGACTCCTGTGAGTAATTAAACACTCAGAGACTACTCCAGGAGGTAGTGACTTGGTTGGTCCTCTGCAGCGAAGTCCAGATCCCTGTACAGGGGTTAAAGGGTGTATACCAGAGGGCTGCCAGGATGAATCAAAGCAACAAGAGCTTTGGCAGTTTACACCATGAAAAAAGGGCAGATCTGGATATGTTCTTGAGGTGCAGACGACAAGAGCATGCAAGTGATTGAATGTGGGGAACAAAAGAAACATCTGAGTCAAACATAACCCCAACACAGTGGGTGTGCTGATCAGGATTTGTGATAGTACCACAGACCAAAATTGGGTAAGTAGATGGAGGAAAGATAAGAAGTTCAGTTTTTAAGAGCAGAGACATGGGAGAAGCTGGCAAGGGACCAATCAGAGCGGTCCCTTGCCAGCGATCGCTCTGATTGGTTAGTCTGTACAGACTAACCAATCGGAGAGCGGCAGTGTAAAAATACTTCCTGGAGATACTCTGGAGATCAGAGCCTGAAATCAGGCATGGCCTCCCTTGTGCCCCCAATGCCCACTGTGCCCCTGATGTGCCCTGTGCTACTAAATATGTCCAAGATCTTCTGTCCAATGTTTGGGGCTCCCCCCTAGCCCCCATGCGGCTGTAATGACAGCAGCTCAGGAACCGAGCCGTTGCCTTCAGCAGCGAGAGTCAGCTATAAACATACAGCTGATACTCTACATAAACAGCCGAAAACAGTGCTGGCACCGCTCATGGCCATTTAACCCCTCATTTTCACAGCCAAGTGTTTCTAAATTCTATGAAACGTTTGTTTGGTCAAAGAACTTACTGCACCCCTTGCTCAACTCCTTAAGGGGTTGAGTTTCCTTTCTAGGGTTATGTCAGGGTCTCTTCAAATGTGACATGGCACCCGAAAACCATTCTAGCAAAATCGGCCCTCCAAAAACAATATTGCACTCCTTTTCTTCTGAGCCCTTCCGTGTGCCCATGAAGAGATTTGCGACCACATATGGGATGTTTCTGTAAACTGCAGAATCAGGTCAATACATATTAATGTTTGCTTTGCTGTTAACCCTTGCTGTGTTACAGGAAACATGGAATGAAAATCTGCACAAAAGCAGCTCCATTTTGCTTTAATTCCTTTGGAGCACCTATAGGGTTAACAAAGTTTGTAAAAATCTAATTTGAATTCAGTTGGGGGTGTAGTTTCTAAAATGCGGTAATTTTTTTGTAGTTTCTATTATGTAAGCCTCTTAAAGTCACCTCAGAACTGAATTGGTCCTTAAAAACATGGTTTTGAATTTTTTCTTGAAAATTTAAAAAAATGCTTCCAAAAGTCTAAGCCTTCTCTTCTAACATCCTAAAAAAATAAAATTAAATTTACAAAATGATGCCAACATAAAGTAGACATATGGGGAATGTTAATTAATGATTTTGCAAGGAATCACTATTTGTCTTAAAATGAGAGAAATTCAAATTTTTTAAATTGCTGTTTTCCAATTTTCTATAAATTTGGGATAATTCACCACTAACACGAAGTACAATGTGTCATAAGAAAACAATCTTAGAATCGCTTGGATCATTATTGTCAGATTTGATAAATGGGGCTTCGGCATTTGGTCCAAACTGGCTTTTGCTGGAAGGGGTTAAAAATTAATTTAGAAAAAACCCAAATGTTATCATTAGAGCTGGACCTAAATATTAATTATATTATATTTGTATAAAGTAATATTATATTAATTATTATATTGTATACATAAAAATAAGATATAGAAACATAGAAACATAGAAACATAGAATGTGTCGGCAGATAAGAACCATTTGGCCCATCTAGTCTGCCCAATATATCTGAATCCTATGAATAGTCCCTGGCCCTATCTTATATGAAGGATAGCCTTATGCCTATCCCATGCATGCTTAAACCCCTTCACTGTATTTGCAGCTACCACTTCTGCAGGAAGGCTATTCCATGCATCCACTACTCTCTCAGTAAAGTAATACTTCCTTATATTACTTTTAAACCTTTGCCCCTCTAATTTAAAACTGTGTCCTCTTGTGGTAGTTTTTCTTCTTTTAAATATGCTCTCCTCCTTTACCGAGTTGATTCCCTTTATGTATTTAAAAGTTTCTATCATATCCCCTCTGTCTCGTCTTTCTTCCAAGCTATACATATTAAGGTCCTTTAACCTTTCCTGGTAAGTTTTATCCTGCAATCCATGTACTAGTTTAGTAGCTCTTCTCTGAACTCTCTCTAGAGTATCTATAAAGGACTACTTACATCACTCACCACTTGAATTTGTCTCTGATCTATATAGCCTATATGGGGTTTTGAACCCATGAATACTACATGCAAAGCAAGTGTCTTACCACTGAGCTATAGCTCTAGACACCAAGATATTTGGGGGTTAGTAATTCTCACTCTATTAAAGGGAATCTGTCACCCCGATTTAGAACCATTATCTACAGTTATACATAAGTAGTACTGCAGATATGCAGTCAAGATGACTAGTTTTTTTTCTTACTACTGCACCACTTTCCCCTATTGTCAGCACTCAGTGCATTGTTTGGACTGCCGTGCATACGCACAAAAATTAGGGTGACAGATTCCATTTAAGGATTATAAATTGTTTACTGCAAGACCACTGTTGGGCTGGATAAAAGATAGGGAGAAAGCATTGCAGGGCTTACATTTATCATTGATTGGTTGCATCAATCTAGTAACATGGCGATTGTACCACAAATACTTTTTATATTGCAAAATTCTCGTATCAATCCAGAAAAAAAACTTTTAATAAGCTGGAAAGTTATATTCAGGTTTATCTGGCGAAATGGGGTATCTAGAATAAAATAAAAAGTATTGCAATTACCAGTAAAGGAGGAACGTTCGTCTCTTTCAGACACAAGCTCGTCACTAGAGGGATGATGTATAAATTGTTGAAGTATGTATTGAAAATTCATGTGACTGATATGGCTCACTAGAAGATTTTTCAATTTGTAGAAATTGATAACCACTGTAAAAATAAGTTGACATATTTGACGAATAAAGTGTGGATTGAGTAAAAAAAAAATGGTGCAGAGATAAAGGGATATTTGGAATGTACACTGTTATGTGGAAACAATTTTTTTTATCAGAATTACATTTTTTTTAAAAACTATAGGGGGTGGATTAGTAGGGGGTTAAAAAGATTGGTAAATTTTTCAGGGTTGAAGAAATGAAAGATTTTGTCTCATTGTCTAATGAATTTCACATACACAAGTCTCAGGTGGGTTCATATCATATTTTAGCCATCCGTTTAAAGTATACATTGGAGAACAAAAAAGACACAAAAGCGTAGCACACCATGCTTTTCTATCCTGCGGAGTCCAGTAAAAAAAAATATATATATTAAAGGGGTTATCCGAGTTAACTTAATTTCTCTCTATGGCTTTATTTCCCCTATACATTAGTTTTCCTAAATAACTTGCAGTACCTATCTTGTGCCGTTTCTCTGCTACACTAAACAGTCATGTGACTGCCCACGTCATCAGCTGTGACGTTCCGTTTACATGGAGCTCTCTGCTTGTCGGAGTGACTAAGCCATGTAAACGGAACGTCATCAGCCTTGGCCACGCCCCCACCTCTCTGGATTACAGTCCGTGCGGCTGTGAGTTGATCGCGCATGCGCGATCCTCACTTGTGCCGCGGCTACCTCAAAGTTCCTCCCTGCGGCTAATAGGTGATCGCATATGCGCGATCATCAGGCCAGGCAAAACCAGCAATAGCTTGGGGCCCCGAACTAGTTGGGGCCCCGAGCTGGCCAAGCAGAGTAAAAGTCAGAAGATCCAATGGTATAAAATATTCTATCCCCCAGGCGTTCCCATGGTGACGGGGACGCTTGCCTGGTTAGAATATACCATCGGATCTGAGTTTTTCGAGCTCAGTGAGATCGTAAAAAAACTCAAATCCGATGGTATATTCTAACCCCCAAGCGTTCCCATGGTGACAGGGACGCTTGCCTGGGGGTTAGAATATACAGGGCGCTGTAGTGAGCTCTTTACTTGCATTCTTAGCTCTGTACTCCGGTAATAGCAGAGCAGGCAGTTCGGGGGGCGGCGCTCACTCACTGTCACTGACGTCACGCGCCTGCTCCTCCCACTAGGCGGAGCAGGCGCGTGACGTCAGTGAATGAACGCTGCCTGCACTGCCTGCTGTTGTTACCAGAGCTCAGCCAAAGTAAGAGTCAGAGACTCAGAGATTTCAAAATAATAAGAAAATAGCTCTGCATTGAGAAATGAAGTGACTGATTAGTACTGCTGCTGTGAGCGTCGGGGAGGGGGATCTGTGGATGGCACTGTAGGGGGATCTGTGGTCTGTGGATGTCAGGCAGTGCCATCCACAGATCCCCCTACAGTGCCATCCTCAGATCCCCCCTCCCCTAAACAGTGCCATCCACACAGATCTCCCCCCTAAACAGTGCCATCCACAGATCCCCTCCCACAAATATTCATGAGGGAGAGATGAGTCATTGTTGTTACTGCTGCATGTAAACACAGCAATAACAGAACCTAGAAAAGGTGTAAAGATCGTTTTTTTTTTTTTTTTTAAATCAAGCTTGACTAATGTATATGTATATCCTGATTAATTTTGTTAGGTTTTATTTTTTTTCCCATAACTCGGATAACCCCTTTAAGGTATACGTTTTTTTACAATGGAACTCTATGGTGAATGGATGCCACTGTATGGCATCTGTTAACGTATACTTTTTTTGTGTACCTTAAACAGATGGCAAAAACATGATGTGAACCCAGCCTAAGTTGTTTATTTATATACAATCAGGAAATGCAATAATGGTGTAGGAAAAACTTTCCTTTTTAGAGAACACAAATCTCAAATTTTAGATATCAAATTTTAGATATCATGACAGATAGCCATATTTCTAAAGCATATCCAGGGTTGTTATATGCACACAATGCTGCACTGAACTTGCACTGAACCTGTAGTACTTACTTCTCTTGCTCCTGCAGTGCTTTACAGATATTATCACTCCTACAGTCCCCAGTGGGGCTTACAGTATGTCTTTGGAGTGTGGGAGGAAACCAGAATACCTTGAGGAAACCCATGCAAACCCAGGGAGAACATACAAACTGCATGCAGATGTTGAGCTTGGTCAGATTTGAACCCAGGCTGCAAAACAATACAAATACGACAAGGTTACCATGCTTGCACACTAGAGGAAAAAGCGCTGGCCTCTCTGGTGGCCAAGACCGTGTGAGTGTGCATAGGCTGGTGTGCAAGTAGTATGCAAGCATGGTCACCGCTACAGGATTGCAGGGTGGTCGACCGTAACTCCTGGATATAAGCAGTTTATAATGTGATGGAAAAATGAATCAAGCCAGCAAAGGAGGCAATATGGACAATCACAATACATTCGTAAGTGGCTTGTATTAACTTTATCTACATAATAGCATTTGTCATTTGCTCAGGTGAGACAACCCATTTAAGCTAAAAATATAATAGAATCAATACTCACTGCCCACTCTCTTGCCACTTCCATTCTGATGCTTACCTGGTCCCCGCTGGCATGGCTGGGATTAGATTTTTTAAGAACAGCTTCCCTACCTGAGCGCACACAAAAAAAATGTATATACATATATTGTTATTAGAGATAAAGAGAGGTGACGCACTGGATTCAAAGCAGATTATGGTAGAGGTGCTCTCAGTAAAAAGGAATCACCCTTCCTTTGATAAAATGTGCAAATGAAAAAAGATACTGGGCACTCTCTGGAATAAAAGGAACCTCACAATTTATTATCAATAGGACATATAAACATATAGACAATTCATTTAATACCATTAAAACACCATAACATAAAATCCGGATAAATATAATAAAATATGAAATATAAAACTAAATTCCTATTAATCTAAAAAATATTTAGGAATAAGACCGCCTCTGATTATTCGGGGATAAAAAGTCTTTTAAATAAATGTTCCTCCAACTTTGAGTTTGGGTATACTGTAGAAATATTCTTTAGGGTATTGATAGCCCAAATATAACTTCTCCTCCGCAAATGAAATGAAATCTCAGATTTTCAATACAGTGATTTAGTTATGCGGCGTCCCGCTTTACTCACTGTTCAGTTGAAATGCTTTATTCCGCTGCTGTGCCGGTACTTTGAGTTCAGGGATATCACATATGAGTTTTGTTCCCCTCTCTGTCTCGTAGGCGCCGCTCTATCAGTAGAAGAGTCGGCGGTGGATGGTTAATGCAGGCTCCTTTTTTCTGCGCTGGACTTGATTTGTAGATGAGAGTGTGATACTCCTCAGAGAAATCCTTTTGGAGTGCGCATAAGGTCTGCAGTGAGACACAGTAGATCCGGGTATCTATGATACTTTAGCACGGAAAGTCAATGTCCATCAGGGGGGATCCTAGCACCACTCAGTGGCCGGTACTTTGAGTTCAGGGATATCACATATGAGTTTCGTTCCCCTCTCTGTCTCGTAGGCGCCGCTCTATCAGTAGAAGAGCCGGCGCTCGATGGTTAATGCAGGCTCCTTTTTTCTGCGCTGGACTTGATTTGTAGATGAGGGTGTGATACTCCTCAGAGAAATCCTTTTGGAGTGCGCATAAGGTCACTGAGTGGTGCTAGGATCCCCCCTGATGGACATTGACTTTCCGTGCTAAAGTATCATAGATACCCGGATCTACTGTGTCTCACTGCAGACCTTATGCGCACTCCAAAAGGATTTCTCTGAGGAGTATCACACCCTCATCTACAAATCAAGTCCAGCGCAGAAAAAAGGAGCCTGCATTAACCATCGAGCGCCGGCTCTTCTACTGATAGAGCGGCGCCTACGAGACAGAGAGGGGAACGAAACTCATATGTGATATCCCTGAACTCAAAGTACCGGCACAGCAGCGGAATAAAGCATTTCAACTGAACAGTGAGTAAAGCGGGACGCCGCATAACTAAATCACTGTATTGAAAATCTGAGATTTAATTTCATTTGCGGAGGAGAAGTTATATTTGGGCTATCAATACCCTAAAGAATATTTCTACAGTATACCCAAACTCAAAGTTGGAGGAACATTTATTTAAAAGACTTTTTATCCCCGAATAATCAGAGGCGGTCTTATTCCTAAATATTTTTTAGATTAATAGGAATTTAGTTTTATATTTCATATTTTATTATATTTATCCGGATTTTATGTTATGGTGTTTTAATGGTATTAAATGAATTGTCTATATGTTTATATGTCCTATTGATAATAAATTGTGAGGTTCCTTTTATTCCAGAGAGTGCCCAGTATCTTTTTTCATTTGCATATATTGTTATTAACCCCTTCTACCGCGGGTCAGTTTTTGCCCTTCTGCCCATGCCATTTTTTCCAAATCTGACATGTGTCACTTTTTGTGGTAATAGCTTTGGAACACTTTTATTTCCTTGTCGTCCTACAGCAGCAGCAGCACAAATGGGTATTCCTGATCCTCCTGAAAGAAATGACAGGAGATGTCAATTAACTCGATTACACTTTGTCCTATAAGAACCTGCAGCGTAACCCTGCTCATTGTGTTTTTTTTTTCCTGTCCTTTGGAAGAAGGTCTCCCTGGATCAAAAAGACCACAGGAGATGCTGGGAAGTTACTTTATAGATATATATATAGGGGAGTTTGTGTGGTTTGGGGCGAAGGTTTGTCCTTTCTGTAGTCTACCTGTTACCTCTGGAGGTTTCCACCTTCTCCCTGCGAGCCTAGGGTGCGCGTGATCTTCTGAGCATGCGCAGCTATGCAGGGGGAAGGGAGGTGCTATATAAACATGGCAGCGCCCTTGTGTGGCGCCTCTCTGCCACATGCTACTGCCCCTCTCTTACGGTAAGAGATTGCTGTGGTATCCGGTACTCTTCTAGTGATTGTTGTTAAGGATGTAATGCACTTGCAGTTAGAGCGTTGCTGCAATCTGTGTGTTACCTTACTGGAGAGGAGTACCTAGAGATGACATTCTCTGTTCATTTAAGAAGATCGCACTAGCCTCGGATTTTCTATGTGATACGTCTGTTCAACAGGCCAGATTTGCATTGAGATCCATGTCTCTATCTACAGCAGGCAGAAGTTCATTATGGATTAAACCATGGGGGGCTGATGCCCACTCCAAAAATTCGATGGAATTACGCCCTAACAGGCTGTTTGGTCCTGAATCAGATTCCCTGATGGAGAACCTATCAGACAAGAAGGGCAAATGTCTCCCTTATCCTAAAAGGAGAAAATGGTCCTCTTCCTTTCGTTCATCTTACAGATCGGAGCGGAGGAGATCAGATAGAGGTGAACCATCTACACCAAGAGGTGGAGCGCTGCCAAGAAGGCCAACCCAGCAGAGAAGAGGGCGCAGAAGAAGGAATCCAGCCAACAGTCGTAGACTAGAGTTCTGACGCCAGAGGTATACCTGTAGGGGGAAGACTACGGTTTTTCTACCCACAATGGGAAAAAGTAGTAAAAGATCTGTGGGTGTTGGACTTGATAAAAGGTGGTTATCGTATAGAGCTGATTGCTCATCCCCCAGACAGGTACATCATAACATCCAGGTTGGCTATAAAGAAACAGCTCCTATTAGAACGGGCAGTAAAAGAATTCATTCACATGAAAGTCCTAGAGATGGTTCCCTATTCATAAATAAAACGAGGTGTTTACTCCAGTGGAGAAGCATTGTAGACCTGAGATTCCTAAACAAATACATAAGGAAAAAGAAGTTCTGCATGGAGACAGTACAGTCCGTGCTGAACATATTAGAACCTGGAGATTACCTAGCCACTATCGACTTAAAAGATGCATATCTACATATCCCTATACACGAGAAACACAGGAAATTCTTGCGGATAGCAGTATTTATAGGATGGCAGCTCCATCATCTTCAATTTATATCACTATCCTTCGGAATCTCTTCTGCCCCGTTTACGTTGACGAAGGTGTTCGTAGCAGTAGCTGAGAGAGCTGGATGTATCCATAATACCGTATCTGGATGACTGGCTACTGAGGGCATACACTGAAGAGAAACTCACATTCCATTTACAGATTGTATTTCAGAGGCTGCAATCGTTAGGATGGATTATAAATTGGCAAAAATCCAACATAAAGCCAACTTAACAAAAACAGTTTCTAGGTTTTGTGCTAAACACAATGATCATGTCTATATCTCTTCCTCCTCAGAGGGTGGAAGTATTGTAGCAGAACATACAGGTCTTGAGGCAAACAAGGCCTGTTTCACTTCGTGAGATGATGAAGACTTTAGGTCTCATGACAGCCGCCAGTCAAGCGGTACCATGGGCGAAGTGGCATATGAGAACTCTGCAGTGGGAAATGCTGCAGAAATGGAATCGAGACCTCAACTCCCTGGACGAGACTACAATAATATCTCAAGAGACAAAGGACTCCTTGAGGTGGTGGCTGACATTGAAGAATGGCAGGTCATTCACCCTTTTGACATTTGCTGAGATAACGACAGACGCCTCAATGTCAGGATGGGGTGCCCACATGCAGGGCCAGATGGCGGAAGGCAGGTGATCACTGGAGGAACGCTCCTTACCCTCCAACCTCAGAGAGATGAGGGCTGTATACAAGGCGCTTCGGCAGTTTCACTCCTGTCTACTGGGACGGGCAGTGAGGATAAAGTCGGACAATGTCACCACAGTCTCGTACATAAATCGACAGGGAGGCACCAGATCCTTAACTCTCCTCATAGAGGTGGGATGGATTTTTGCATGGGCGGAACACAGTGTACCACAGATGACAGTGATACATATCAAAGGGAAGGACAACATCCTGGCAATCTGCCCCTCCCAGGAGAATGGTCTCTAGACCAGGAAGTCTTTATCCACCTCACCAGGTTATGGGATCCCCCCAAATAGACCTGATGGCTACGAGGACCAATGCCAAGGTAGCCTGATTTTGTTCCCTGTTCAAAGAAGACAATCCTTGGGCGCTGGATGCCCTATCATTTCCAAGGCACTTCAAGCTGACCTATGTGTTCCCGCCTATTCCCATGATCCCAAAGGTCTTACAGAAGATCAAACTGGACCAGGTCTCGACGACTCTGGTATGCCCATATTGGCCCAAACGGGCATGGTTCACATCTCTGCTATTAATGAGTCGCAACACATTCTGGAAACCTCCGGAAATTCCACACCTGGTGACCCAGGGTAGCAGATGTTGCCCACATCTGAGGCAGTTACAATTGACAGCCTGGAGATTGACCGCTCCATTCTAAATGAAGAAGGCCTTTCTGAAGCGGTAAAGAACACTTTATTACAATCCAGGGCACAGACAACAAATAAGGTGTACCTTTAGAGTTAAAAAAGTATTTTTCACATGGTGTAACCCTAATGATGTATCTGCGGATCACCCTTCGGTTCAGAATATTTTGAATTTTCTGCAGTAAGGCTTTGATAAGGGCCTAAAGCCTGGGACAATTAAGGTGCAGATTTCAGCCCTAGCTGCTATACTGGGTATTAGATGGTCACGTGAGCCTCTGGTACAGAGATTTGTGAAAGCAATTTAGAAAGTCAGGCTACAGGTTATTGACCCTGTTCCGAAATAGGACCTCTCGATTGTACTGGACCAGCTATGTATTAACCCTTTCGAACCATTAGAGGATGTGGCCATTAAATATGTTTCCCTCAAGGTCTGTTTCCTGGTTGCTATTACCTCAGCGAAACGCATTAGCGAGATACAAGCTCTAGCATGCGTTGAACCTTACGTTATTTTTCTACAAGACAAGGTGGTTCTTAGAACATTACCTTATTTTCAGCCCAAGGTGCCTTCATTCACCAATTTAAATCACCAATTTAAATCAGCAGATTGAGCTACCGGTTTTCTACCCAGACTCATCCTCTGAGGATGAAAAGAAACTCCATTCCTTGGATGTCGGTAGAGCCTTGAAAGTTTATATCGAACGCACCAGGCAGTTCAGGAAAACAGACCATCTGTTTGTGTCGTATTCTGGTAGAGCCAAGAGGAAGAAGTTAGCTAAAGCTTCTTTATCCAGATGTATAAGAGAGGCGATTACCTACTCTTATGAGCAGAGGGGTCTGGAGGTACCAAGCCCCATAAAGGCACATTCAACCCGGGCCATGTCCACATCATGAGCTGAAAAGAGTTTCATCCCAATAGGCCAAATCTGCAGGACGGCATCCTGGAACTCAAACACGTTTGTGCAACACTATAGGCTTGACATGCGTCAGGGAGGCGACCTTTGGCAGGGTGGTAATACAGTCCGTAATAAGTACCCTCCCAGAGCGGATTAATGGCTAAATCCACATTTGGGCTGCTGCTGCTGTAGGACTACAAGGAAAGTGTCATTTTAACCTACCCTAAATTCTCTTTTCTTTAGTCCAAAGCAGCAGCACATATCTCCCTCCCAATAAAATAGTTTTGCTTGGAAACAGACCTTGAAGTGTGATTCTTTATTAGTGGTTCTAATTACACAATGAGCAGGGTTACGCCACAGGTTCTTATAGGACAAAGTGTAATCAAGTTAATTGACATCTCCTGTCATTTCTTTAAGGAGGATCAGGCTGCTGCTTTGGACTAAAGGAAAGAGAATTTACGGTAGGTCAAAATGAAACTTTATTTAAGCCATTCTGAGATTGTTCTCTCGTGACACATTGTTCTTCATGATAGTCATAAATTTGAGTCAATATATTTGACCTTTATTTATGAAAAATCCCAAATTGACCCAAAATGTAAAAAAATGCGCAATTTTCTAAATTTTTATTTCTCTGCTTCTGGAACAGAAAGTGATACATCATAAAATATTTATTACTTAACATTCCCTATATGTCTACTTTATGTTGGCATCATTTTGTAAATGTCATTTTATTCTTTTAGGACGTTAGAAGGTTGTTAAGAAAATTTCCAAAACCCACTTTTTAAGGACCAGTTCAGGTCTGAAGTCACTTTGTGGGGTTTACATAGTGGAAACCCCACATAAATGACCCCATTGTAGAAACTACACCCCTCGAGTTACTCAAAACTGATTTTACAAAGTTTGTTAACCTTTTAGGTGTTCCACAAGAATTAAAGGAAAATGGAGATAAAATGTCAAAATTTCACTTTTTTGGCAGATTTTCCACTTTAATCAATTTTTTTCTTTAACACATCGAGGGTTAACAGCCAAACAAAACTAAATTTTTATTACCCTGATTCTGCGGTTTACAGAAAAGAAGCGCCATATAGTTTTTGGAAGAAAGATTTAGCTGGACTAGTTTTTAGATGCCATGTCCCGTTTTAAGCCCCCTGATGCACCCTTTTAGTGTCTCTATTGTGTGAGACTCATAGTTTTTTTTTTTTTTTTGACTGATTATCTTAGATAGGGTCTCATGTTTTGCGGGATGAGGTGACAGTTTGAATGGTACTATTTTGGGGGGCATATGGCTTTTTGATCGCTTGGTGTTACAATTTTTGTGATGTTACGGTGTTCAGCTGAGGGGTTAGGTCATGTGATATTTTTATAGAGCTGATTGTTACGGACGCGGCGATATCTAATATGTATACTTTTGTTTATTTATCTCACTTTAACACAATAATAGCATATTTGAAACAAAAATATGATGTTTTAATGTAGGGGCTCATTTTTTGCGGGATGAGGTGACTGTTTTATTGGTATTATTTTGTGGGACATACTCCATTTGGATCAGGGGAAAGGGGCGTTTTTTAATTTTTTTTACTTGAAACTTAATTTTTTTATTAAAAACACTTTTTTTTGCTTTTTTTAAGAACGTTATTTCTGTCTCATTTTGGGACTTCAACTTTTGAGGGTCTGATCCCTTCTGCATTGCATTACAATACATCATGGTTATGGACCATGTGATGGTACATGTGATGAGCGCAGTGACGTCACCAAAGGTCTTTTCTCCCAGGTCCTCAAAGAAGAAGAAAGAAGAGAAGTCGGGCTGCGCGAACAAGTGGATGAGGTGAGTTGCATTCATTTATTTATTTTTTTAACCCCTCCATCCCTAACTTACTTTGCATTCTGTATTAAAAATGCTATTATTTTCCCTTATAACCATGTTATAAGGGAAAATAAAAAAATGTACACAACACCGATCCCAAACCCGAACTTCTGTGAAGAAGTCCGGGTTTGGGTCTGGGTACCAAACATGCAGATTTTTCTCACACGCGTGCAAAACGCATTAAAACGCTTTGCACTTACGTGGTAAAATCCTGCATTTTCCCACAACGCACCCACATCCTATCCGGCCCTCACACGTGACGCCCGTGTGAAAGAGGCCTTAGTGTATTACACTGAGTAATTTCTCACGAGCGAGTTTTCCGCGTGGGTTGAATGTGTGACGTGAATGCATAGCACACGCACTGAATCCTGACCCGTTTTTTTACGCATCAGTTCTGCGTTGCGTGAAAAACGCAGCATGTTCTATATTCTGCGTTTTTCACGCAGCCCTGGCCCCATAGAAGTGAATGGGGCTTCAGTGAAAAACGCATTGCATCCGGAAGCAAGTTCGGATGCAATGTGTTTTGCACTTATAGTTACTATGAGATGTTGTTTGTAAACCTTCAGTTTTTTGCGTGAAAAACGCATCAAAACGCATTGCACTCGCGCAGAAAAAACTGAACAACTGAATGCAATTGCAGACAAAACTGACTGAACTTTCTTGCAAAATGGTGCGAGTTTCACTGAATGCACCCTGACGCATCCGGACCTAATCCGCCACGCTCGTGTGAAAGGGGCCTAACAGGTTGCCTAGGAGACCCAGCCTGGGGCTGGATCTCCTTGGCCCCCGTAGAAGGCAGGTCCCAATGCCATGCAAGGCATTGGGCAGCCTGTGCATGGCACCCGCCGCATGTACCTTCTATGCCGCAGTCTTTGCTGATCGCAGCATAGAAGGGGCTAATCAGCCGGCATTGGCTTTTACAGTGATGCCGGCGCATACAACAGGGGCCAGGTTATCAGAGACTGCCAGCCCTTGCAGTGATCGGGTACACCACTCTGGTGCCCGCCCGATCCCCATGACGTAATAGTACGTCAAAATGCGGCAAGTCACTTGCCGCCATGACGTACTATTACGTCATATGTCGGGAAGGGGTTAAATTTTACCACTGCAAAATATTACTATACAGTGATTAAATATTACTTCCATACAGTTCCTAAACCAAGCTTACTATATAACAGTATTACCAATTATACCACTATACAAAGCCCCAAAAATACCACCACACCATAACCACTACCATTATCCCTGCATTGTGACTAAATAATACCACCATTCTGTTACTGAATAAAAACCACTATATAATAACCAATATCACTAATAATATTACTATACCACCAACAAATACACTCATTGACAAAAAAAAAAAAAAACGCACCAAAAAGATGATGTTGGAATTGAATGAAACTTTCTATGTTTGAATGTAATGATATTTTTAAGTGATTACAATATTAGAGTGAAAGAATAAGTTTATTGGGGAAAACTGAAAGGAGTCCAGTACCTTGTTAAACTGCCTCTATCCTGGATACAAGATTATATGCGGTTGGACATGAAGGCATACAGGTACCACTTGTAACCGAACCTGAGTTCGGGAAATGGTTTTCTACAGTACAAATTAATTTATGAAGTTATTACCCAAAGTATCGCGAGACTTCGCGAAGCAATAACTTCGGCTCATTCGAGCGAATACATTCTAATACTGTACGGAGCTCCTGCACCGTACAGTATTGGAACGAAGTTTTATGTGAATTGACTTTGGATATTTCATCCGAAGTCGATTGCTCATCTTTAATTACCATCATACTGTGACCATATAGTGGTAAATCTATACTCTCCAAACCTTGATTACAATAAGGCCCCTTTCACAGAACCGAGTTTTCCGCGAGGGTGCAATGCGTGACGTGAACACATAGCACCCTCACTGAATCCTGACCTATTCATTTCAATGGGTCTGTGTACATGAGCTTTTTTTTCACGCATCAGTTCTGCGTTGCGTGAAAAACGAAGCATGTTCTATATTCTACGTTCTTCACATAGCCCTTGTCCGATAGAAGTGAATGGGGCTCCAGTGAAAATTGCATTGCATCCGGATGCAGTGCGTTTTTCACTGATGGTTGCTAAGAGATGTTGTTTGTAAACCTTTAGGCCCCTTTCACACGGGCGAGTATTCCGCGCGGATGCGATGCGTGAGTTGAACGCATTGCACCCGCACTGAATCCTGACCAATTCATTTCTATGGGGCTGTGCACACGAGCTGTGATTTTAACGCATCACTTGTGCATTGCGTGAAAATCGCAGCATGCTCCTCTTTGTGCGTTTTTCACGTAACGCAGGCCCCATAGAAATGAATGGGGTTGCGTGAAAATCGCAAGCATCCGCAAGCAAGTGCGGATGCGGTGCGATTTTCACGCACGGTTGCTAGGTGACGATCGGGATGGGGACCCCATCATTATTATTTCCCCTTATAACATGGTTATAAGGGAAAATATTAGCATTCTGAATACAGAATGCATAGTACAATAGGGCTGGAGGGGTTAAAAAATAAATAAAAAAATGTAATTCACCTTAATCCACTTGTTCGCACAGCCGGCATCTCTTCTGTCTTTATCTGTGAGCAATAGGACCTTTGATGACGTCACTACGCTCATCACATGATCCATCACCATGGTGATGGATCATGTGATGGGATGTGATGAACGCAGTGACGTCATCAAAGGTCCTATTGCTCCCAGATTAAGACAGAAGAGATGCGGGCTGCGTGAACAAGTGGATTAAGGTGAGTTTAAAAAAAATTTTTTAACCCCTCCAGCCCTATTGTACTATGCATTCTGTATTCAGAATGCTAGTATTTTCCATTATAACCATGTTATAAGGGGAAATAATACAATCTACACTACAACTAACCCAAACCTGAACTTCTGTAAAGAAGTTCGCGTCTGGTACCCCAGTCGGTTTTTTATCACGCGCGTGCAAAACACATTGCACCCGCGCGATAAAAACTGAACATCGGAACGCAATCGCAGTCAAAACTGACTGCAATTGCGTTCCTATTCGCGCGGGTTTGCCGCAATGCATCGGGACGCATCCGGACCTAATCCAGACACGCCCGTGTGAAAGAGGCCTTAGGTTTTTATCACGCGCGTGAAAAACGCATTGCACCTGCGCAGAAAAAACTGAACAACTGAACGCAATCACAGACAAAACTGTCTGAACTTGCTTGAAAAATGGTACGAGTTTCACTGAACGCACCCTGAATGCATCCGGAGCCAATCCCTCACGCTCGTGTGAAAGAGGCCTAAGTGATTACAATACAATTAAATTCAGTGACTTAGGCCTCTTGCACACAAGCGTGACGGATTAGATCTGGATGCATTCCGGGTGCGTTCAGTGATAATCGCAAGATTTTGCTTGGGTGTGGCGTCCATTTTGTATGCGATTGCATTGCATTGATGCATTTTTTCTGTGCGAATGACATGCAGACTGCATGCGTTTTTAACGCGCATGCAAAAAAACTGAACCATTCTATGTGTCTAAGGCCTCTTTCACACGGGCGAGATTTCCACGCGGGTGCAATGCGTGAGGTGAACAAGTCGGATGAGGTGAGTTAAATTATTATTATTTTTTTTTTAACCCCTCCATCCTTATCTTACTAAGCATTCTGTATTAAGAATGCTATTATTTTCCCTTATAACCATCTTTTCCCGCACGTCACCCGCAACGCTCGTGTGAACCCAGCCTAAGGGTACTTTCACACTAGTGGCAGGGTCCTCCGGCAGGGTGTTCTGGCGGGTTAACAGCCTGTCGGATCCGTCCTGCCGCTAGTTCACGTGTGTCCCCGGACTGCCACTCCGTCCCCATTGAATATAATGAGAGCGGGGGCGGAGTTCCGGCAGCAGCACAACAGCGCACGCCAAGAGTCAGCCGGACTAAAAGTACTGCATGCAACCGGACTAAAAGTACTGCATGCAAAACGCATTAAAACTCTTTGCACTCGCGGGGCAAAATCGCGCATTTTTCCGCAACGCACCCGCATCTTTTCCCGCCCGTCACCCGCAACGCTCGTGTGAACCCAGCCTAAGGGTACTTTCACACTACTGCCAGGGGACTCCTGCAGGCCATTCTGGCGGGTTAACAGCCTGTCGGATCCGTCCTGCCGCTAGTTCACGTGTGTCCCCGGACTGCCACTCCATCCCCATTGAATATAATAGGGGCGGAGTTCCGGCGGCAGTACGACAGCGCACACCAAGAGTCAGGCGGACTAAAAGTACTGCATGCAACCGGACTAAAAGTACTGCATGCAGCACTTTTAGTCCGGCCGCCTCTCGGCATGCGCTGCCGTGCCCCCACCGGAACTCCACCCCCACCCCTATTATAGTCAATTATAGTCAATGGGGACTGAGCGGCAGTCCGGCGGCACACGTGAACTAGCGGCAGGGTGGATCCGACAGGCTGTTCACCCGCCGGAACAGCCTGCCAGAGTCCCTGCCGCTAGTGTGAAACTAGCCTAAAATAGGTATGTGAAATATGTTGTAATACCTCATTATTATAAAGATAAAATGTAAGCACTATTAAATGTATGCCTGTATCACTATAATAATTAATAAAGTTGTAGTTAGCCTCATTATCAATTACTAATAACTATCATTACATGTGTCATGTTTTTTAATTGGTTGATATTGTTTATAACTAAATTAATATTTATTTGTGTGAATGATCTACAAATCATGTTTATATAGTTACGTGTATGTAGGTTATATAAATGTATAATAAACATTTACAATTATTAATGTATTCTATGTGTTTGTGCTACATAAATATAATAATTCCATGTATATAATAAAGACAGAAAACAATGGAATGTGTGAAAATAAAACTCTATTTATTTCAACAATTCCTCATATTTCCTTTTTTTAAGTAAAAAAATAAAATAAACAATGTTAAAGCTAAATTTACAAATTAAGAAAACGCCTAGGCGACCCAGTTGGACCCTGAAACTGAGCCCCAGGGTAGGAGGGTTGAGAAGGGGGGCCAGAGTGGTGAGATGGGGCAGCTTGGGATGTGGAGGGGCCAGGCTGGCCATATGACGTGTTGTAATGTGGGGCATACTGTATAAGCGACTTTGTTGCCCATAATGTTCCCTTGTGGGAGGGAATTGTGGTGGCCCTTGGCAAACCTGGGGAATTGGCGATGGCCGGGGGCCAGACATGTGCCCATGGCAGCGCCAATTCTCCAGGGCCAGAAAATTGTCTGTGGGATTGTTTGGTGGAGTGGCTGCCTCCAGAACGATACCAAGAGCCGCTTTGTTTCTCAGTACTCGTTCTCAAGGCAGACTCCGCAAATAAGGTGCCAGACTGCGCGCATACAGATCAAACTAGTCCTCCTGCCGGGCTCTAGACAAATAGTCCAGGACCTGACTATTTATCATAGCCTCGGCAGGAAGCATTGGTTGCGGCGGCGGGCGGGTAAGGACAAAGTGGGGGGGTGTCCACTCCTAAGGCTGGGGGCCGAGAGGCGGCAGATGTGCTGGGCCCTTCAGCACTCTCTGGAGGACCTTGTGACACAGCAGGATCATTATCACAGGTGCTGGAGTGTTGTAGCGCACTCTCTTCAGCTTCCTCCTCAAGGTTGTCCTCCGTTCTACAAAATGTAAACAAACATAACATGTAACTTAATATATGACCACACCAATATTTTAAAAAATAATAATAATTACTATCATCAGCAAAATACAGTTTGAACATAATACTAGTTTAAATAGGACCGTTAACCACTCCTGACATGTGTTCATTAATTACTTGATTAGATATAATGAGTCTGTGCAGGTACACAGGCCGGATTGGATGTTCAAATGTCTTTTATTCGGCCTTATGTACTATGTATCACAACCCAAACCACTCCTCTGTACCCTTTATTGAAGGCTAATAGCAATTCAATTAAAACTTCTAGCAGGAATAATAAAGGGAGGCCACTACATAGATTCATAAGAAGAGATTCTCCTGAATTGTTATTACATGGGGAATGTATGAAGCTATTCAAACAGGCATCTCAGGAGCGGTGCTAGGTCCTGTGGAACTAACCAACATATTACATATGTGGTCATGTAGCAACATTAGGAAAATTAGAAACGGCATAGCTGCCATTAGCAAATAATCCTATTCCACTTGTAATGTTGTTCAACTACTTATGCAAATGCGAGGAGGAATCGAATTGGTTGCTATAGTCAACTATGACATTTCTAAGTTACACATTGGTACAAATTACCCACATAGTCAACATACAGTGTGCATTGATAAACATGTAGTGGTCATTGTTTATAATTAACTTACGGACGCAGCTCCATTAATGGGCGCAGGAACATCAGTTCGTTCTGGAACAGATAGGGCCTTTTTTTTTTGTACTCCCGGACCCACTGCGGCCTTGCTGGTGGATTTCCTTGCGGAACTGGTCCCTGCAGCTCCGCCACCGATTCTTCACTTCATCCACTTTAAATAAAAATACAACAAGCAAACATTTACCAAACATGACAATATTACAGAGGACAACGTATGACATGTGCTATGCTAGGGAGGACAGCGTATGACATGTGCTATGCTAGGCAGGACAGCGTATGACATGTGCTATGCTAGGCAGGACAGCTAGGATCAAACATGTATAGATTGGCCACTTACCCAACCTCTGGCGACTCTGGCCTTGACTTTTCTCCGATATTAGACCAAACAGCTCTTGGGCTATTTCTAGCCATGCGGCGTCCTTTTTGTACCGGTCGTGGTACTCCCCTGACCTGCTGTCCCAAATACATGGCCTCTCCTCCACCAGAACAATCAACCTCTCCACATCTATCGCTTTTGTTGCCTTCCTCATTGTGCAAATATCTCCGCAATGGCAGAAACTCTCCTCTCCCATGCACTGCCTGGAGCCACACATAGAGAAACGGAACTTACTGTCTTATAAATCCCTTCACTGTTGCTAAGTTGCTTGTGTTTAAAACACAACGCAACACAGTGCATCCGGATTCAATGCGTTTTTCACGCAGCCCCATTCACCTCTTTGGGGCCAGCGTTGTGTGAAAAACGCAGAATATAGAACATGATGCGATTTTCATTCAACGGACAAGTGATGCGTGAAAAACAACGCTCAAGTAAACAGACCCATTGAAATGAATAGGTCTGGATTCAGTGTGGGCGCAATGCGTTCGCATCAGGCATTTCACCCGCACGGAAAACTCGCTCATGTGAAAGGGGTCTTACAGTTGACACCTCTGATTGGAGTCATTCACTTTTCCCGTCTTTTCCACTCGCCCTAAACCACCATGACAAATTCTTCCAGCCACTACTCGTCTATTCAGAATTTGGAACAAAGACATCTTTGACTCCTAGTTTTTTGCAGCACAGTCCCCACCTTGACCCACCTTCTACCGAAACTCCAAATCCTACTGTTACCCCAATTTCTGTGCTTATTACGCTATTATTGTATCTGCTGCATTTTATATTGCCCCCATATATTATACTTCAAATATAATGCTGTAATAGTTATCAAATCCCCCATAAAATGCCACACAGACAACTTTCTTGAAAGCACTACAACCTGAAAGATAGCACCCACAAAATTATAATGCAAAACAAATAGGACCCCATCATGTTTGCAATTGATAGTTTATTTTTATTTTGTCAGATTTTTTAATGGACTCTGTGAAAGATGACCCTTAGGCCCCTTGCAGACGAGCTTGTCCGGATTAGGTCCGGATGCGTCCCAGTTGCATTGCGGAAAACCTGCGCGAGTAGGTTCGCAATTGTAGTCAGTTTTGACTGCGATTGCGTTCCGTTGTTCAGTTTTTATCGCGCGGGTGCAATGCGTTTTGCACGCGCACGTGATAAAAAACTGAATGTGGTACCCAGACCCGAACTTCTTCACTGGGTTCGGTGTTGTGTAGATGTAATTATTTTCCCTTATAACATGGTTATAAGGGAAAATAATAGCATTCTTAATACAGAATGCTTAGTACAAGGTCAATTGAGGGTTAAAAAATAAATAAAAATTAACTCACCTCCTCCAATTGATCGCGTAGCTGCCGGTCTCCTGTTCTTTCTTAAGGACCTGTCAAAGGACCTGTGGTGATGTCGCTGAGCTCATCACATGGTCCAATCACATGGTCCTTCACCACGGTGATTGACCATGTGATGTGACGTCACCACAGGTCCTTTAGCCGGCAGTTCATAATTAAAGAAGTAAGAAGAGACCAGCTGCTACGCGATCAAGAGGAGGAGGATAGTTTATTTTATTTTTTTTAACTCTCAATTGACCTTCTACTAAGCATTCTGTATTAAAGAATGCTATTATTTTTCCTTATAACCATGTTATAAGGGAAAATAATACAGTGAATAGACTGTCATCTTAGCAACCATGCGTGAAAATCATACCGCATCCGCACTTGCTTGCGGATGCTTGCGATTTTCACGCAGCCCCATTCACTTCTATGGGGCCTGCGTTGAGTGGAAAATGCACAATATAGAGCATGCTGCGATTTTCACGCACTGCACAAGTGATGCGTGAAAATCACCACTCATGTGCACAGCCCCATAGAAATGAATGGGTCCGGATTCAGTGCGGGTGCAATGTGTTCACCTCACGCATTGCACCCGCGCGGAAAACTCGCCTGTGTGAAAGGGGCCTTAGGCCTCTTTCACACGAGCATGACGGATTAGGTCCGGATGCGTTCAGTGAAACTCGCACCATTTTGCAAGCAAGTTCAGTCAGTTTTGTCTGCAATTGCGTTCAGTTGTTCAGTTTTTTCCGTGTGAGTGCAATGTGTTTTGATGCGTTTTCACACACGTGATAAAAAACTGAAGGTTTACAAACAACATCTCTTAGCAACCATCAGTGAAAAACACATCGCACCCGCACTTGCTTCCGGATGCAATGTGTTTTTCAATAAAGCCCCATTCACTTCTATGGGGCCAGGGCTGCGTGAAAAACGCAGAATATAGAACATGCTGCGTTTTTCACGCAACGCAGAACTGATGCGTGAAAAAAATGCTCATATACACAGACCCATTAAATTGAATGAGTCAGGATTCAGTCCGGGTGCTATGTGTTCACATCATCCATTGCACCCGCGCGGAAAACTCGCTCGTGTGAAAGGAGCCTTACGGAGCCTCCAACACAGGTGTGGACCTAGCTTAGAGATCAAGCAGGCTGTATACCTGAAAGTTCAGATGTAAATAACTGCCATACTTTAGGTGTATTTCATTTAATAAAACATATTCTATTTAATTACATTTTATGGGTTTCCAGATAATAGAAAAGTGTCCATGAAAAAATAAAAATAAACTTTTTGGATCTTTATTATTCTGGTTTTTCCTATTTAAAAAGAAGCCATAGCATGGGATATGCAAATCCAAATCAAAAAGTTTCTAAATACTGCTATCTATGTGATTAAATTTACAGTAAAATAATCCCTGTCTGCGAACCCTAGGTTATAAAACCATTCAATAGCTAAGGCAAAGTGAAAATTGACTGTCAAGACTCAGGACACACCACAATAGGCTTGCTAGAGGTCTGGAACTTTTCAGAAGATTAAAAAAGAATTGAGTATAAAAAAAAAGTCAGGAAAGAAATTCACATTTTTATTTTTCTGTGGATGCACTCGAATGTGTGTGTATCTCATATTTTCTGCCCTCGATCCCCTCGAGCATCCCAATCTGAAAACATCTGAGGTATCTAGTTACAAGGCTTTACTTGGTGAAGTATAAGTTTCTGTTTTAATTCCTTTTATATTTTTAGACTATGATACAATTTTTGTGTTACATTTGTAGTTTTAACCCTTGCTAACAGTGTTGCTGCATAAGTTGACCCTGATTTATCATACCTTCACTCCAGAATTCAGATGTCAAAAAGTAGCAAAATAGGGATTTTGTGACCTTTTTTGCACTCACTTGCACAACATTTAAGCGCTTGCTCAAAATCTTGCGACTTTTTGCTTTTTTTTCACCTCTCATTCTAGTTTGGGTGGAAAAGTGGGTGTGGTTAGCGATGTTAATGAGTTTCACTCCAGATTTATCACTGGGAAGTCGCACTCCAGGAGAAAAGTGTAATAGGAAAACTGGAGTAGCTTCTCTAGACAGAAGTGTTAGGGTGCCTTCACACTTGCGGCAGAGGATTCCGGCAGGCAGTTCCGTCGCTGGAACTGCCTGCCGGATCCGTCAATACGTATGCAAACTGATGGCAATTGTCAGACGGTGTCATCCGAAAAAACGGATCCGGCATTTTTAATTTTTTTTTCACATTTTTTGCGGTCTGAGCATGCGCAGACCGCAATGCCGGATCCGTTTTGCCGGAACACTCGGGGCTGGATCCGGCATTATTGCTTTTCAATGGGAAAAAATGCAGGATCCGGCATTCCGGATGTTGGTAGACTTTGAAGAGACCTGAGGCACTGGCAGAGCAGGACACAGGCACAATGGATGGTGGTGCATGCTGGTGTCAAGGGCACAAGCAAAAGACCTAGGCACATACCTCTGGTGCCAGGTGCTCGCACCGCCACAGTCACTTGTTGTGGATCTGGATGACGTCACCACACAGTGATAACCACCAGGCTCGCCTGTAGATCTAGGGTGCAGCAACCTTTGGCACTCCAGCTGCTGTGAAACTACAACACCCAGCATGCACACTTGCTCAGCTGTTCGTATACCTCCTAAAGAAGTAAAAGGAGGATACTGGGAGTTGTAGTTTCAGAAAAGCTGGAGTGCCTGAGGTTGCTGATCCCTGATCTAGAGGCTGTCATTTTGCGTTGTGCTTGATCTTGCTATAAAGGGGAGTTTGTATTCCATGACCAGGTTGCCCTATCTCATGCCACCAGATGATGCCACAAAATTGCCACCATCGCTGTGGTTATTGGATTACACAGTCTTACAGCGAAGACTTCATGCACTTGGCAGAGGGACTATGTCCTGGAGGCTGTAAATGGCCACATGCAGTCCTTGTAGCACCATGTGCCGCCATATTACAGAAGAAATCCTTATAGCACGCAATATGTCTAGTTCAGCGTCTGATGGAACATGCTGCAATGAATTATCCTTGATGGATTCATAGGAAAGCTGACAAGTGACATAGGTAGAGGTCCACGGGTGACAGGTCTGTCCGTTATGGAGGTTGTATGGAGCCGTAACGCGCCCTTGTGCATGAAGCCTCACTGACTTCTATAAGCAGGAGTCTGAAGCGCTCAGCCACTTTTTCTCACCTTCTATTGAGGCCGTCTTCACTACCGCACTCAGCAGGGAGGAGAGAGAGCGCTCGGCTGAGCGCTTCAGACTCATCATTATAGGGAAAAACAAGGCGCTCAGGTCCGAGACCCTCACTACACAGCAAGGCCAGTGAGGATCGCTCGCCTCCTTCCTCCCTTCAGAGCGGTGTGTCATAAGCTCCGGCCGGCGGCTCAAACTGACCAATCACAAAGCTCCTTACTGTAAGGAGCTTTGTGATTGGTTGTTTCAGGCAGCAGCAGTAGCATCGCTACGCTGCCCGTGCCGTTCACAGCATTCACGGCACTTATAAATGGTACACCTTAGACTTTTTCCAGGGAGTAAAATGGCCTGAACAGGTGTCTATGACGCTTGTACAGGCGTTATTGCGACCTCTGCCCCTCATGATAAATTCCCCCCATTGTGTTTTTTAATGCATTTTTGTTAACTCAATCTTGTACACTCTTTGGGAAAGCATTGTAAAAAAATTAAAGTTTTTAACAAAGCTACATTCTAACATAAAACATTAATTTTGGTGTGTAAAAAGAATACATTCTTGTCTGTTTAGCCTCACCAACTCCCTATTGAAAATAGCACTGTATAAAATGTGAAAGAAACTGGGGCGGCCCTTGTAAATGTGGTAAAATAACAAAAGAAGCCATACTCACCCATATAGCATCAACATATTCAGCAGTGCCACACAGATATTGCCAGCACTCTTATCAGCCCCTGTTTCCAAAGGAGCTCACAATCTAAATTCCTTATTTCATACAAACAAAAATTAGAGTCAATTTCGCAGGTAGACACTAAACCTATCAGTATTTTGTGTAGTGAGGGATGAAATTCAAATACCCAGAACTTCATACTTCAAGCATATGTTATCTTTTGTCATATTTGAAACAAGGACCGCAGCGCTGCAAGGCAACAGTGCTAACCATTGTAGGTAGTCATTTATTTACTGTATGTGCTTTAGATTGTACATATATGATTTATCTGTCCAACTCATGGCTCCAGCCTCCAGGTTTCGAGATACTTTTGTGATGCTGAAAGTACAGTTTTCAAGAGACATTCTAATTAGAGATTAGCAAACTTCTTGAAATTCGTATTGTGTCTAGGGTTGAGCGAACCCGCGGAAGTTCGGGTTCACCGGATTCAGCCGAACTTCAGGTCAAAGTTCGGGTTCGGGACCCGAACTTCACCCGAACTTTACCCCGAACCTGGACCTCATTTAAGTCAATGGGGACCCGAACTTCACTTTATTATTTTCCGTGTTATTATATAACCATGTTATAACGGAAAGTAATAGCATTCTTTAAACAGAATGCTAAATAAAATGTCTACTGAGGGGTTAAAAATAAAAAAAAACTCACATCTTTTTTTCAGGACCTGCAAAAGGACCTGTAGTGACGTCACCGCAGCTCCTGCTGAATGAAGATAGAAGGACCTGCGGTGACGTCACCGCACTTACCACGTTTTAAAAATGCTGTTACTTTCCGTTATAACCATGTTATAGCGGAAAATGATAAAATCACCTGAACACCAAAGGCTTATTGCACACGACAGTATATTTTCACGGTCCGCAAAACAGGGTCCCGTTTTTCCGTGATCCGTGACCGTTTTTTCGTCCGTGGGTCTTCCTTGATTTTTGGAGGATCCTCGGACATGAAAAAAAAGTCGTTTTGGTGTCCGCCTGGCCGTGCGGAGCCAAACGGATCCGTCCTGAATTACAATGCAAGTCAATGGGGACGGATCCGTTTGACGTTGACACAATATGGTGCCATTTCAAACGGATCCGTCCCCATTGACTTTCAATGTAAAGTCTGGAGTCCCTTTTATACCATGGGATCGGAGTTTTCTCCAATCCGATGGTATATTAACTTGAAGCGTCCCCATCACCATGGGAACGCCTCTATGTTAGAATATACTGTCGGATATGAGTTAGATCGTGAAACCTCATTTCCGACAGTATATTCTAACACAGAGGCGTTCCCATGGTGATGGGGACGCTTCTAGTTAGAATATACTACAAACTGTGTACATGACTGCCCCCTGCTGCCTAGCAGCATCCGATCTCTTACAGGGGGCCGTGATGAGCACAATTAACCCCTCAGGTGCCGCACCTGAAGGGGTTAATTGTACTATCATATCCCCCTGTAAGAGATCAGGGCTGCCAGGCAGCAGGGGGCAGACCCCCCCCCCTCCCCAGTTTGAATATCATTGGTGGCCAGTGCGGCCCCCCCCCCCCTCCCTCTATTGTAATAATTCGTTGGTGGCACAGTGTGCGCCCCCCCCCCTTCCTCCCTCTATTGTAATAAATCGTTGGTGGCACAGTGTGCGCCCCCCATCGGCCCCCCCTCCCTCTATAGCATTAACAACATTGGTGGCCAGTGTGCGGCCTCCCATCTAACCCCCCCCCCCGATCATTGGTGGCAGCGGGTTACTAGCAATAGTACAATAGTAAAAGATTCATACTTACCTGGGAGCTGCGATGTTCGTGTCCGGCCGGGAGCTCCTCCTACTGGTAAGTGACAGTTCATTTAGCAATGCGCCGCACAGACCCTGTCACTTACCAGTAGGTGGAGCTCCCGGCCGGACACGAACATCGCAGCAGCAGCCAGCAGCAGGTAAGTATGAATCTTCTACTATTGTACTATTGCTAAGTAACCATGGCAACAAGGACTGTAGTAGCGTCCTAAACTGGGACTCCGATCGGAACTCCGCTGCCACCAATGATGGGGGGGGGGGGGAGATGGGAGGCCGCACACTGGCCACCAATGTTGTTAATGCTATAGAGGGAGGGGGGGCCGATGGGGGGCGCACACTGTGCCACCAACAAATAATTACAATAGAGGGAGGGGGGGGGCCGCACTGGCCACCAACCTATTATTACAATAGAGGGGGGGGGGGCCGCACTGGCCACCAATGATATTCCAACTGGGGAGGGGGGGAGGGTCTGCCCCCTGCTGCCTGGCAGCCCTGATCTCTTACAGGGGGATATGATAGTACAATTAACCCATTCAGGTGCCGCACCTGAAGGGGTTAATTGTGCTGATCACGGCCCCCTGTAAGAGATCGGGTGCTGCCAGGCAGCAGGGGGCAGTCTTGTACACAGTTTGTAGTGTATTCTAACTAGAAGCGTCCCCATCACCATGGGAACGCTTCTGTGTTAGAATATACTGTCGGTTCTGAGTTTTCACGAAGTGAAAACTCAGCTATGAAAAAGCTTTTATGCAGACGGATCTTCGGATCCGTCTGTATAAAAAGTAACCTACGGCCACGGATCACGGACACGGATGCAATCTTGTGTGCATCCCTGTTCTTTCACGGACCCATTGACTTGAATGGGTCCGTGAACCGTTGGCCGTGAAAAAAATAGGACAGGTCATATTTTTTTCACGGCCAGGAAACACGGATCTCGGATGCGGCTGCAAAACGGTGCATTTTCCGTTTTTTCCACGGACCCATTGAAAGTCATGGGGTCCGCGAAAAAAAACGGAAAACGGCACAACGGCCACGGGTGCACACAACGGTCGTGTGAAAGAGGCCAAACCCAAACTTCAGTGAAAAGTTCGGGTACCCGAACTCGCTCAACTCTAATTGTGTCTAATTCGTCACATTTTTAGAGAATTCAATTTATGTCCAAATCAATCCTACACAAATCAAATATGCTCTAATTGGCCTGGAAATTGGTATATGACACTGAGATCTCCTAAAACTCAGTTTTTTTTGTTAATTTATTTTTATTTTCATGCAACACTGTTTCATGTATATTTAGGGACATATAGATTTTTAGACCAAGGGACAGGTTCCGGACGGGGTCGTCCTTGTTAGGACGAGTGCCCTGTGGTCAGGCTGCTACTCATCATCTAGTATCAGGGCTGAATGGCTAGCTAGCCATAGGGCTTGAACAGGGACCCTACATAGTTGTGTATCACTGCCATCTTTTTGTCGACTGGACATCATCTTTAGATGGGTACAATTCGAATTCAGCTTTTGGTGAAGGATCTGGTGACCGTCCCTTGGTACCGGTAGGACTTGCTGGTTACTAGTGCCGCCGTGCACTTTATTTATTGTATTTTTTTCATTTGGGATATTAATGATTGTACTAATTGGGGGTCCACTACCCTCTATCCCAATGTTTGTCTTTGCACACTATATTTTGGACATTATATATTTTATCTGCATTATTAATAAATGTTATGTTTTAGGATTACCCCCTTCTGAATATTATTTTTATTTTTTATGAATTCTTGCTTTATCTTTCCCTCATACCTTTAAGCTCTTTAACGCTATGATGGCAATAGAAAATAATTTCAAAGTGACACTGACATATACCGTAGCTATGGATAAATGCATGATTGATAGTATGAATAGCATGTTTAAAAACCCACTTTTTATTATTAGAAACGTTCCAATAGGGCAGATGGCGTTTAAACACACATGGCGTATGGCTTGTTGGGACCAAGTGTCCAAAAGCTATGCGTTAACAAGGGCAGACCTCTGCCCATGTTTATACACACACACACACACACAAACACACATACACACGTTAGGCCAAGTTCACACTTCAGTTGTTTGTCAGTTATTTCCATCAATTATTGTGAGCCAAGAATAGTAGTGAAGCCTACACAGGTGTAATGTTAAAGGTCTGTACTTGTTCTGTGTTTTTGACCTACACCTGGTTTTGGCTCATAATAACTGATAATAATTGACCAAATAACTGAAATGTGAACTTTAGGTGGGTTCACACTAGCGTTAGGGATTCCGTTATGGCTTTCCGTTATAACATGGTTATAACGTAAAATAATGGAATCCATAAGACGGAAGGACGGATCCATTCTTCTGCCCATAGACTTGTATTATGACGGAATGTAAAATGGAAGCCTTTAAAATGCATCCCATTTGCATTTCAGTCCTAATAAAAGTCTATGGGAATCAAAAGGATCCGTCTGGGTCCTGTTATGCAAGACAGAAAGCAAAGTCCTGTTGACAGGACTTTGTTTTCCGTCTTGCATAACGGGACCCGGACAGATCTGTTATGCTTTCCCATAGACTTCTATTAGGACGGAAAGAAAACATAGAAACATAGAATGTGTCGGCAGATAAGAAACATTTGGCCCATCTAGTCTGCCCAATATACTAAATACTATGGATAGCCCCCGGCCCTATCTTATATGAAGGATGGCCTTATGCCTATCCCATGCATGCTTAAACTCCTTCACTGTATTTGCAGCTACCACTTCTGCAGGAAGACTATTCCATGCATCCACTACTCTCTCAGTAAAGTAATACTTCCTGATATTACTTTTAAACCTTTGCCCCTCTAATTTAAAACTATGTCCTCTTGTAGCAGTTTTTCTTCTTTTAAATATTCTCTCCTCTTTTACCTTGTTGATTCCCTTTATGTATTTAAAAGTTTCTATCATATCCCCTCTGTCTCGTCTTTCTTCCAGGCTATACATGTTAAGGTCCTTTAATCTTTCCTGGTAAGTTTTATCCTGCAATCCATGTACCAGTTTAGTAGCTCTTCTCTGAACTCTCTCCAAAGTATCAATATCCTTCTGGAGATATGGTCTCCAGTACTGCGCACAATACTCCAAATGAGGTCTCACTAGTGCTCTGTAGAGCGGCATGAGCACCTCCCTCTTTCTACTGGTAATGCCTCTCCCTATACACCCAAGCATTCTGCTAGCATTTCCTGCTGCTCTATGACATTGTCTGCCTACCTTTAAGTCTTCTGAAATAATGACCCCTAAATCCCTTTCCTCAGATACTGAGGATAGGACTGTATCACTGATTTTATATTCTGCTCCTGGGTTTTTACGCCCCAGGTGCATTATTTTGCACTTATCCTTTTAAAGGCTTCCATTTTGCATTCTGTCTGGGCATTCCGTTATTTTCCGTTATAACCAAGTTATAACGGAAAGCCATAACGGAATCCCTAACGCTAGTGTGAACCCACCCTTAGCCTTACTGGCATAAGAAACAGCGGCTTGTTCTAAATAAGAATTAAAAAATGGTATGTCAACAGGGACAGAATGCCTGCCTGTATTTATACAACACAAGTGTTAATTGTCAGAAGTGAGTTGTTCTGACATTGAACAAGCCTGGAAAAATGTTGCCTTTTGTTTAGGAGCATCAGTAGTACAGTGTGGATGTGGAGAGAGTAAGGTATGTAGGGGTAATAGTGCCAGCAATAGTAGTGCTAGCAGTATCAGCAGACCATGGAACAGACAAGGCAGTAAGTAGATGTGTGTGCAGCTGTGTTGAGGTAGTGTTTGGGCCAGTTTGGGCCAGTGTTCCAGTCTGAATGCCCAGAAGTCCATGGATTCATGGAACAGGGTATGCGCCGGGGAAAGGTCAGAGTCCACTGAGGACTGAACCTGGGCATTTTGACTCTGGTTGGTGATTTGCCTCAGCCTGGCATAGCACATGGAAAAACTGTTCCATCATGTATAGGACTGGCTGCTACTGTGGCTTCTGCTGCTTGTTGCCATGGAGATATCGGGAGGTGGGTGACTTTGCGAAGTTCTGGAAGCATGGCTATCCGGTAATCATCAGACTGCTTGATGTGAATGATACACCTGTCAGTAAGTAAGCAAGTAAGCATATAGGTTGTCATGCTCCCCAGCGTGCCCTAGGGTCCAGTTATTGCCAGTGCCATCATTTTCATCATCATCAGCCTTGTCCTGCACAAGCGACTACTCTTTCAGAGGTAACTCCTCATCCTCCACATCATCCTCCATGGGACTTTCTCCATGTGGGTTCCCAACAGCTACAGAGTGGCCAGCAAGATGCGGAAGCTGTTCTTCTTTTGCCCTCCCTTGTTGCATCAGCATGAACATTTGCTCTAAGGTAATTATCAGAGGGATGACATTGTTCATGCCGTAGTTGTCCCTACTGACAAATCTGGTGGCCTCTTGGAAGGGCCTGAGTACGCAATGCACAGGTTTGAAGACCTGCCACTACCTGAACTTGAGACAAAACATGCTCCCTGCTCAGGTGGCCTTATGCATGAGAAAATCAGTCACCACTTTACACTGCTCATACAGACACTGTAGCATATGCAAGGTGGAATTCCAGCAAGTTGAAAAGTCATGGATCAAGGTTTGCAATGGCAGACCGTTCTGTCACTGCAAGTCCAGAAGAGCGTTCCTTGCCACATAAGAATGGCTGAAATGCCAGGACAGTTTTGTGGACATTGCAAGCACCCTCTACAAGCCACAATAATTTTTCAAAAAGCATTGCACAACTAAACTTATCAGGTGCGTCATGCAGGGAACATGTGTTATTTCTGCCAAATGAAGTGTGGCCATGATGTTCCTGCCGTTGTTGCTGATCCCCTTGCCCAGTTGGAGTTGGGAAAAGACAGCCAGTGGAATGCTGCTTGATGCACTATGGCAAGTGATTGGCTGTGTGGCTTCTCTCGCAGTAACTTATTATATTGACAAGGGAACTGCACTGCATGTAAATGCGGCCTGGCTGCCGCAAAAGAAACCGGGAGAAGGAGGACACTCTTGTACCGCTAAATAGCAGCCAGTTCTGTTTTCCCACTGTGTTTAAATGTCCATGGCTTATTTTAATTCTACACATAGTAATGCTTTTGTCTTCTGGCACTATGGAGAAAAACTGACAGACGGGAGACACTCACACAGAGCTCTGTATAGCCTCCGTCGCTGCCACTGCCCCTACCGTCAACACTGTGGCTACAAGCGCCACTACTAAAACCACGAACAACACAAGGCTCCTCCTCATGGCAGTCCAAAAGCTTACTGTTCTCACACAAGTCATCAACAGATAGACTACATTGAGTATCTTCCATAGCACATGGGGTTTTGTTGCAGCTTCTTAGGAAAAAAAGAAGGAATCTGCCGTTTGCTGTATGAGATAAGTATTTTTTAATTTTAATAGCACAGGCATTTTCACACTCGGCAATGCCCATGTTTATTTATATTTTTGCTTACCTATTTTTATTTTTTTGAAAGGGGGGTAATTTGAATTTTTATATATTTGAAAAAAAATTGATTTAAAATGTTTATTTTTATTTATTTTTACACTTTTTTATAGATCCCCTAGGGAACTTAAATAGGCATTCATTAAACTGCTTCTCACATAGACCCCAATGCATTAGCATTGGGGTCTATGTGACTTACACTATATTCCTATGGAGACCTGCCATCTATTAGACGGTCAGTGGATAACACTTTTACTGTAGGCCAGTGGAGTATAGGCCCCAAACATTAGGCATTCACCGGACTGAAAAGAACAAGTGATTATGTGGCTAGAGGTACATTAGGCATTCACTGAATAGCAGTTTTACCATAGGTCAGTACAGGCCCCCAAAATTAGGTATTCACCTGACAGAAAAGAACTAGTGATTATGTGTCTGGAGGTACATTAGGCGGTCACTGGATAAAAATGTTACTGTAGGCCACTGGAGTAGAGGCCCCAAAAATTAGGCGTTCATCTGACAAAAAAAGGCTTTTTATGCCGCTGTACAGGGAGTGCAGAATTATTAGGCAAGTTGTATTTTTGAGGATTAATTTTATTATTGAACAACAACCATGTTCTCAATGAACCCAAAAAACTCATTAATATCAAAGCTGAATATTTTTGGAAGTAGTTTTTAGTTTGTTTTTAGTTTTAGCTATTTTAGGGGGATATCTGTGTGTGCAGGTGACTATTACTGTGCATAATTATTAGGCAACTTAACAAAAAACAAATATATACCCATTTCAATTATTTATTTTTACCAGTGAAACCAATATAACATCTCAACATTCACAAATATACATTTCTGACATTCAAAAACAAAACAAAAACAAATCAGTGACCAATATAGCCACCTTTCTTTGCAAGGACACTCAAAAGCCTGCCATCCATGGATTCTGTCAGTGTTTTGATCTGTTCACCATCAACATTGCGTGCAGCAGCAACCACAGCCTCCCAGACACTGTTCAGAGAGGTGTACTGTTTTCCCTCCTTGTAAATCTCACATTTGATGATGGACCACAGGTTCTCAATGGGGTTCAGATCAGGTGAACAAGGAGGCCATGTCATTAGATTTTCTTCTTTTATACCCTTTCTTGCCAGCCACGCTGTAGAGTACTTGGACGCGTGTGATGGAGCATTGTCCTGCATGAAAATCATGTTTTTCTTGAAGGATGCAGACTTCTTCCTGTACCACTGCTTGAAGAAGGTGTCTTCCAGAAACTGGCAGTAGGACTGGGAGTTGAGCTTGACTCCATCCTTAACCCAAAAAGGCCCCACTGTCATGGTCTTACCTGCTTGCTGCTCTCCTTCGTTTGACATGTGCTGGCGGCCATCTTGGGTTCTGGGTTTCTTGTAGCCTTCCACCCTGCGGCTCCTCCTTCCCCTGGGAGGAGCTGGATGCCTAGCTCATATATATAGGAGGTCTGTGGCTTCAGTTCCTTGCTTGGTCCTCCTGTGTTCACATGCTTCTAGACTGCTGCTGCTTCTGGTTCCTGATCCTGGCTTTGTCTGACTACCCTGCTGGTTCCTGATCCTGGCTTCGTCTGACTACCCTGCTGGTTCCTGATCCTGGCTTCGTCTGACTACCCTGCTGGTTCCTGATCCTGGCTTTGTCTGACTACCCTTCTGGTTCCTGACCTCTGGCTTCGCAAAGACTCTGCTCGGTTTCACCATCCGTTTGGACTTTTGCTTTACAGCTTTATTTTCAATAAAGCCTTCTTATTTTCACTTATCTCTTGTTGTACGTCTGGTTCATGGTTCCGTGACATTAGGACCAAGCCATGAATTCTGACGGTACAGGGCCATCCTCGCTACCCACGCTGGTTGCCAGACTTGATCAGCAGGATCACCTGTTGGGTCGGTTCGCTGTGGCGTTGCAAACCCTGCTTGAACGCACGGCTCATTTCGCTCCCGTTGCCGATGGGTCGGTTGTCGCTCCTGGGCTCGCTCCTACTGCCGCTCCGGTTGTTGCGCCAGAGTCTACCCCGACACCTGTTGTTGCGCCTGCGGTGTTTCGGGGTATGACCGGTTCTGCCCCTCTTCCACAGCGCTTTGGGGGAGAGCCAACTCAGTGCCGAGGTTTCCTTAACCAGGTGGGCATTTATTTCGAGTTGCTGCCACATGCCTTTCCCACTGAGAGATCAAAGGTGGGCTTCTTGATCTCGCTGCTCTCGGACAAGGCCTTGGCCTGGGCCAGCCCTTTATGGGAGAACAACAATCCGGTGGTTGCCGAGTTTTCCGGTTTTGTTGCTTCTCTTCGGAAGGTATTCGATGTGCCGGCTCGTGCTGCCTCTGCTGCGAAGCTCCTTATGTCCATCAGACAGGGTTCACGATCCGTAGCTGAATACGCCATTGAGTTTCGTACCCTGGCAGCAGAGGTGGGCTGGAATAATGAGGCTCTGGTCGCTGCTTTCTCTCATGGTCTCTCGGATGCCTTGAAGGATGAGGTTGCAGCTAAGGACCTACCAGTTGAGCTCGAGTCTCTTATTTCTTTCCTGATTTTGATTGACACCAGACTCAGGGAGAGACCTTCCTTTAAGGAGAACCTGCGGAGGTCTTCTAACAGATTGGTGCCTACGTTTGCTGTCCCACCCGTGCCTCCCTCTCCTCCCACGCCTCCTGGGGATGACTTGTCTGGGGGTGAACCCATGCAGCTGGGGTTTGCTCGCCTGTCCGAGGGGGAGAGGGCACTCCGGAGACGCGAGGGCCGATGCATGTACTGTGGTCTCGGTGGGCATTTTCGGTTGGCATGTCCGAACCGTCCGGGAAACGCTCGTACCCTGAGATCCTGTCGGGGGCAGATCTTGGGTGGAGTCTCCTCGTCCCCGGTTTCCCGTGTTGACAAACCACTGATCACTGTTGTCCTCTCCTGGGTCGGGGGCTCGGTGACGACCCAGGCGTTGGTGGACTCTGGTGCTGGTGGTTTGTTCATTGATAGTGTGTTCGCTGCCGCCAATTCCATTCCTCTGCAGGCTCGAGGTTCCCCACTGGCTCTTGAGGCGATAGACGGCAGACCCCTTCTGCCGCCACACGTGACTCATGAGACCCTTCCAGTGGGGATAGCCATTGGTGCCGTTCACAGAGAGTCGGTTTGCCTCCAGGTTATTTCGTCTCCACACTACTCGGTGGTCTTGGGGTACCCCTGGCTCCAGAAGCATAATCCGACTTTCGATTGGAGATCGGTCGAGATCCTCTCGTGGTCACCGCAGTGTGGGGCTAGTTGCATCCATGGGTCTGTCAAGTTGCTGTGTACTTCCTCGGACTCTCTGTTGCCTCCTGAATACGAGGAGTACCGGGATGTATTCGATAAGGTGCGCGCGGTTGCCCTACCTCCGCACCGCCCATACGATTGTGCCATAGAGTTACAATCTGGTGCCGTTTCTCCTCGTGGCAAAGTCTATCCACTGTCGGTAGCGGAGAATGAGGCCATGGAGGAGTACGTGAGGGAGGCGCTTTCACGCGGACACATTCGCAAGTCTTCGTCCCCGGCAGGGGCTGGATTTTTCTTTGTGAAAAAGAAGGGCGGTGAGTTGAGGCCTTGCATTGATTACAGGGGTCTCAATCGCATCACGATCAAGAACGCTTACCCGATACCCTTGATTTCCGAGCTGTTCGATCGCCTTAAAGGGGCCACGGTCTTTACCAAACTCGACCTGAGGGCGGCATATAACCTGGTAAGGATCAAGGCGGGCGATGAGTGGAAGACCGCGTTTAACACCAGGACCGGTCATTACGAATCCTTGGTTATGCCGTTTGGGTTGTGCAATGCGCCCGCAGTCTTTCAGGAATTCATCAACGATGTTTTCCGTGACCTGTTGCAGCAGTGTGTGGTAGTCTATTTGGATGACATCTTGGTATATTCTGAATCCATGGAGGCCCACATTCTGGATGTCAGACGAGTGTTGCAACGGTTACGAGAGAACAAGCTGTTCGGTAAGCTTGAGAAATGCGAATTTCACCGATCCCAGGTAACCTTCTTAGGTTACATCATTTCCGCTGAGGGGTTCTCCATGGATCCTGAGAAGGTTTCGGCTGTCTTACAGTGGCCCCAGCCCAGTGGTCTTCGTTCCCTGCAGCGCTTTTTGGGCTTCGCCAATTATTATCGGAAGTTCATCAGGGACTTTTCCATGCTGGCCAAGCCTCTCACGGATCTGACCAGGAAGGGCAGTAATTCCCAGGTCTGGCCGCTCGAGGCCATCCGAGCTTTTGAGGCCCTAAAGTCCGCCTTTGTGTCGGCTCCGATTCTGTCGCATCCCAACCCTGGGTTGCCCTTTGTCCTCGAGGTGGACGCGTCTGAGACGGGAGTAGGCGCCCTTCTGTCTCAGCGTAGAACACCAGAGGGTCCTCTGCTTCCTTGTGGGTTTTACTCCCGGAAACTGTCTTCCGCGGAGTGCAACTATCAGATTGGTGACAGGGAGTTATTGGCCATCGTGCAGGCCCTTAAAGAATGGAGGCACTTGCTCGAGGGTTCGGTGGTTCCGGTTCTCATCCTGACGGGCCACAAGAATCTGACCTACCTTTCTGAGGCCAAGAGATTGACACCACGTCAGGCCAGATGGGCTCTGTTCTTGTCACGTTTTAATTACGTGGTCTCCTACCTACCCGGTTCCAAGAACATCAGGGCGGATGCCTTATCACGGCAGTACTCCGAGCTGTCCAGGGAGCAGTCAATTCCGACTTCGGTCATACCTCCGAATCAGATCCTGGCCGCCATTCGCACCAGCCTGACCTCTCCCCTGGGTGAGCAGATTTTGGCGGCTCAATCTGGTGCTCCCTCTGGGAGACCCAACGGCAGATGTTTTGTGCCTGAGGAGTTGCGCACTCGGTTGTTGCGAACCTACCATAACTCCAAGACCGCGGGGCATCCTGGAAAGAATCAGCTGTCCTGGGCTGTTTCACGTCTGTTCTGGTGGCCTTCCCTACGTTCCGACATCGCCGCATATGTAGCGGCATGCTCCGTTTGTGCCCAGAGTAAGTCCCCTCGGCACCTTCCGTTGGGCCTTCTGCAACCCATAGCCACCGGGGAGCGCCCATGGTCACACCTGGGGATGGATTTCATTGTGGACCTCCCTGCATCCCGAGGCCATACGGTCATTCTCATGATTGTGGATCGGTTTTCCAAAATGTGCCACTGTGTTCCTCTCAAGAAGTTACCCTCTGCACAAGAGTTGGCCACGATTTTTGCCAGGGAGGTCTTCCGGTTGCACGGTTTGCCTAAGGAGATTGTGTCGGATCGGGGGAGTCAGTTTGTGTCCAGGTTCTGGCGCGCCTTTTGCTCCCAGTTGGGGATTCATCTCTCCTTCTCCTCGGCCTACCACCCTCAGTCCAATGGGGCCGCAGAACGATCTAATCAGGCCTTGGAGCAATTCCTTCGTTGCTATGTCTCCGATCACCAAGACAATTGGGTTGACCTCCTGCCTTGGGCTGAGTTTGCCAGGAACACGGCGGTGAACTCTTCCTCTGGGACGTCTCCCTTCATGGCCAATTATGGGTTCCAACCTGCCGTGTTACCGGAGGTATTCTCTCCCCAGGATATTCCGGCTGTGGAGGATCACCTTTCCGTCCTACGTGCTTCTTGGGTACAGATCCAGAAGTCCCTTGAGGTCTCTGCGCAGCGCCAGAGACTCCAGGCTGATCGCAGACGAGCGCCTGCTCCTTCCTACCAGGTCGGAGACCGTGTATGGTTGTCCACCCGCAACCTCAACCTTCGAGTGCCCATTCCCAAGCTGGCGCCTCGCTTTGTTGGTCCCTTCCGAGTGCTTCGCAGAGTAAACCCGGTAGCCTATGCCCTTGCGCTTCCTCCTGGCATGCGGATCTCCAACGTGTTTCATGTCTCCCTGTTGAAGCCACTGGTGTGTAATCGTTTCACTTCCTCGGTTCCTCGGCCTCGTCCGGTCCAAGTGGGCAATCGTGAGGAATATGAGGTGAGCAATATCCTGGACTCACGCCTGGTCCGCGGTCGGTTGCAGTTTTTGGTCCATTGGCGTGGTTATGGTCCAGAGGAGCGTTCCTGGGTTCCCTCCGCAGATGTCCATGCTCCTGCCTTGCTCCGAGCCTTCCACGCACGCTTCCCTCAGAAACCGTTTTGTGCTCCGCGGAGGAGGGGCCCTTGAGGGGGAGGTACTGTCATGGTCTTACCTGCTTGCTGCTCTCCTTCGTTTGACATGTGCTGGCGGCCATCTTGGGTTCTGGGTTTCTTGTAGCCTTCCACCCTGCGGCTCCTCCTTCCCCTGGGAGGAGCTGGATGCCTAGCTCATATATATAGGAGGTCTGTGGCTTAAGTTCCTTGCTTGGTCCTCCTGTGTTCACATGCTTCTAGACTGCTGCTGCTTCTGGTTCCTGATCCTGGCTTTGTCTGACTACCCTGCTGGTTCCTGATCCTGGCTTCGTCTGACTACCCTGCTGGTTCCTGATCCTGGCTTCGTCTGACTACCCTGCTGGTTCCTGATCCTGGCTTTGTCTGACTACCCTTCTGGTTCCTGACCTCTGGCTTCGCAAAGACTCTGCTCGGTTTCACCATCCGTTTGGACTTTTGCTTTACAGCTTTATTTTCAATAAAGCCTTCTTATTTTCACTTATCTCTTGTTGTACGTCTGGTTCATGGTTCCGTGACACCCACAAGCTCATCTTTGATGATACCAGCCCAAACCAGTACTCCACCTCCACCTTGCTGGCGTCTGAGTCGGACTGGAGCTCTCTGCCCTTTACCAATCCAGCCACGGGCCCATCCATCTGGCCCATCAAGACTCACTCTCATTTCATCAGTCCATAAAACCTTAGAAAAATCAGTCTTGAGATATTTCTTGGCCCAGTCTTGACGTTTCAGCTTGTGTGTCTTGTTCAGTGGTGGTCGTCTTTCAGCCTTTCTTACCTTGGCCATGTCTCTGAGTATTGCACACCTTGTGCTTTTGGGCACTCCAGTGATGTTGCAGCTCTGAAATATGGCCAAACTGGTGGCAAGTGGCATCTTGGCAGCTGCACGCTTGACTTTTCTCAGTTCATGGGCAGTTATTTTGCGCCTTGGTTTTTCCACACGCTTCTTGCGACCCTGTTGACTATTTTGAATGAAACGATTGATTGTTCGATGATCACGCTTCAGAAGCTTTGCAATTTTAAGAGTGCTGCATCCCTCTGCAAGATATCTCACTATTTTTGACTTTTCTGAGCCTGTCAATCCTTCTTTTGACCCATTTTGCCAAAGGAAAGGAAGTTGCCTAATAATTATGAACACCTAATATAGGGTGTTGATGTCATTAGACCACACCCCTTCTCATTACAGAGATGCACATCACCTAATATGCTTAATTGGTAGTAGGCTTTCGAGCCTATACAGCTTGGAGTAAGACAACATGCATAAAGAGGATGATGTGGTCAAAATACTCATTTGCCTAATAATTCTGCACGCAGTGTATATACAAGGACCATTCTTTGTTCTGGGTGGTGGCGGATATGTTTGCCCTGGCATGAGGAAATTCAATTACACAAGGTCGTCACATGTGTTGAATTCCTCCGAGATCCAAGCCTCATTCATTTTTAGAAGCTAGGCGAGTGCGCTTATCGGTCACTATCCCCCCTGCTGCGCTGAACATCCTTTCGGACAGGACACACAATGAGGGTTCCATGGCAAATTGTGCCAGCTCTGGCCACAGGTCAAGCCTGCACACCCAGTAGTCCAGGGGTTCCTCGCTTCTCAGAGTGTCCACATCGGCTGTTACCCCAATGTAGTCGGACACCTGTCTGTCTAGATGTTCCCTAAGGCTGGATCTGGAGAACAGCTCTCGATGGGTTGGCTGCAAGAATAATCTCATATCGAAGTGACCAAAACATCTTCAAACCTCCCTCTTCTTGAAGGAGCGGGAGGATTGGTTCCCGTACCTGTTTCGCTGTGGGTGGAAATTCCTCTGCCAGCGCCCGCAACAGCAAAATGCAGCATCTCTCGCAGCAAGGCTTGGAAATGCTGGTAACATGTCTACCATTTTGTGTTTGTACCGGGGGTCTAAGTACGTTGTCACCCAGTACTGGTCCTTGCCCTTTATGCTTTTTATATGGGGGTCCCTCTTCAAATACTGGAGCATGAAGGCCCCCATTTGCACTAAATTGGAAGTGGTGGAGCACCCTGGCCCCTGCTCATCGCCCAGGAGAATGTCGTCGTCTGTCTCCTCCCCCCAGCCACAGACAACACTAGGGATCGCTGAAAAGTTTAAAGTCCCCCTTCAAAGCCTTCTCTTCTTGCTCCTCCTCCTCCCTCTAGGCACCATCGTCCTCTGACTCCTCTTCAGACTCCTGCTGCCTTGTCTTAGATGGAGTAGCCCCCCTGGGAATTCATTCAGCATTGCGAATTCCTCATCTTCCTGCTCCTGCTCCTTGACGGCTTGATCAATGACACGACGCAATGCACGTTCCAGAAAGAAGGCGTAAGGTATGATGTCACTGATGGTGCCCTGGCTACGACTGACCAGTTTGGTGATCTCATTATATGGCTGAAGAAGTCTGCATGTGTCGCGCATTAGCAGCCACTGGCACGGTAAAAAGAAACCAAGATCCCCAGAACCCGTCCTGCTGCAGAGTTCGTACAGGTAGTCGTTAACAGAACGTTGCTGCTGGAGCAGCCTATCAAGCATATAGAAGGTGGAGTTCAAGCTCGTCGGGCTGTCAAAAATCAGACGGGCAACTGGTTTCACTGCTGAACATCAGCAAGGCAAGCCATGCCCGTGTAAAATCTTCTAAAATGGCCAGAGATTTTCCTGGCCTGCCGCAAGACGTCCTGGACCCCGGGGTATTTGGCAATGAATCGCTGCATGACTAAGTTCAGGACGTGTGCTTGGATGGCACATGTGTCATTTTGCCCTGTTTCAGCGGGCTCAGCAGATTGGCACCCCACTTTACCAACTGTCAAATTGAGCGGGGTTAGCCACTGATCAGCCTAGACCGCAGAGCTGAAAGCAGTGCAGGGCCGGTGTGGCCCTTGGCTTCTAGGCACAACAGCACAGCATGGCAACGTCTCACCTGGCATGTTGAATAGGTTCTGGGGATCTTGGGGGGTGCAGCGGAAGAGGCGGTAGCAGTGGAAAATGAGGAGTCAGCCGAGGAGGAGACGGAGGATGGAGCAGGAGGAGGAGAATCCACACGGGTGCTACGGGTTACATGCTTGACAGCCGTCAGAAGGTTCACCCAGTGGGCAGTAAACGTTATCTACCTTCACTGCCAGTGTTTGCTAGACTGTGTGCCAGAGATATATTTAATTGCCGCTGAATGTGGCCATATAGCTGTGGGATGCCCTTTTGGGAAAAAATATTTCCTTCTGGGGAACTTCCATTGCGGTGTGCCAATGGCCACAAGTTTTCTAAAGGCCTCCGAGTCCACCAGTTTATATGGCAGTAGTTAGAGGGGCTACCAGTTCCGACAAGCCAGCAGTCAGCCATTGGGCAAGAGGGTTATCCGGCGTCATCAACTTTTTATGCTCGAACATTTGGGCCACAGAAACCTGCCTTCTGCCAGATGAACGCGATGACGGCACGGTGGAAAGTGGAGTGGAGGACAAATAGGAGGAGAGAGGAGGAGGAAAAGAGGCAGGACGTGCAGCGCAGGGAGTGTGGTTTTGTGGGTTCTGATGGCGTTGCTCCCACTGGGCTCGGTGATGGGAGGCCAGGTGCCTTCTTAAGGCGGTTATTCCTAGGTGAGTGTTGGGCTTACCGCAACTTTTGCATTGACCGCACAGGCTGCAGATGGCAACACTATTGTCAGCAGCTGACACGTTAAAAAAAGGCCACACTGCGGAGCCATGTACCGGCGTCCGGGGAGTGCAAGATGTGACCGTGCATGGTAGATGGCTTGCTCCAGATACATTTGCAGTCTGCTTTTTGCCTCCTGTGCACTGCGAGTTCTGCCTTCTTCTCCTCCTTCTCCTCCCTCTCTGCTGCTCCATCTCTCCCTCTGAACTCCCCTCCTCTTCCTCTCTTGTGGGCACCCACTTGACATCCATCGACACGTCATCATCATCACTTTCACCATCACTAACATTAGAGATCTTGGAGTAGACAGCAACAGCAGGGACCACCCTCCTTGGGCTGATCTGGGTACTGTCGTCAGACCACTGGATGGTAGCCGTTGCTACCTCCTCTTCCTCATCCGATGTTCAGAATGGCTGCGCATCGGTAAGGTCTGGGAATGTATGGGAAAATAAACATCTATCCATACATTTTGGAATTGGATCCTTATCTTTGTGGAGCCCTCGACTATAGAAGTTAGATTTTTACTTGGCATAGAGTGAACGTCTCGATTCAAATATTCGGTCCTGATAATTGTGAGATTCCATCTGAATACTCTCCATGGTTGGAGACAGTCCGGAAGGTAACTGGAGATCGTGAACATAAGGGACCGCAGAATCACTCGACCAGTTCCAGCTGACAATCTGTAATCAGGTACCGCCATATTCGACGTTGCTAGCCACGTGGGACGCCATTGTGCGCGCACAATGTCGTACGGCAATTGAACTATACCATATTAGGAGGTGTAATCACAGCATCTCAGTCAGCGAATATATGCCAAACTTTCTATAATATCGAACTGAGACCAATACATGTGACTTCCGTTTAGATAGTTATCCGAAGATTCACTGGGCACTTTAATCGGCGAAAGTTTATCAAACTTTTTAATACTAACTTATCGATACTATTTAATCGAAAGGGTAATATTATATGCCATAGAAGATAACAACATCATTCTTATTCAACATTTTACACTATGATATATATTTGTATGATGATTGTATCACCTCAGCCATTATTTTAGATATATTGGAGTTAATGATATATATTAGTGTTGATCACGAATATTCGAATTTCGAATTTTTATTGCAAATATAGGTACTTCGAAAATTCGCGAATATTTCGAATATAGTTATATATATTCGTAATTTCGAATATTCGAATATTTTTTTTTTTTTTTATCAGTACACATGATCCCTCACTGCTTCTAGCTTGTGGGCCAATAAGAAGGCTGCAATATACTTGACATTAGGAGTAGTAGTGTTTGCGAATTTTGCTCTATATTAGTTTTTTTTTTATATTCGCTATATTGCTAAATATTCTTGTTTTAGAATATTACGAATATTCGAAAAAACTAAGTTATAGCAATATAGAGAATATTCGAAAAAAATCGAATATAGAGCAATTTAGCTAATATAGTGCTATAATCTTCTTTGTCTAATAGTTGTAAGTTGAAAAATTTGCAATAAAAAATTTGAATCCGAAAATTCGAATTCCAAAAATTCGCAAATTACACAATCATTACCTTCCCGTTTTTTATGAGTAAAAAAAATCATGAATTTTCGAATTTGCGAATTTTGGACGAATATTCTACAAAATATTCGCGAAATATCGCGAATTCGAATATGACCCCTGCCGCTCATCACTAATATATATTAGTTAGATTTTATTATTATTGTTTTTTAATGATTGTATATTTTAAGTTGTCATATCTGCATTTGTGTAATAATAATAAATAATTTAATTGTTACCACTTCCCACATTTGTACGTTTCTCTGTGTGTTCCAGGTGGTGAGTGCTCAGCCTTTCTAACTATTTACAAAATAATTAATGTGACTCGAGTGAAGGGGCTATGGTAGTGGTGGTGTCTTTGGTGGTACACACAGCAGAGAGTAAAGAGGGTGCAGATACAGAGGATGAGGAGGGTGTAGAAGCAGAAGGCTGAGTGAGCCACTCAACCAACTCTGGTGCATCCTTTGGCGTAATCGCACGCACCTTCTCCAACTTCCCACTTAGGCTCCAACCTGGTGCACCTGCCCGGTATATCAAACCCCTTAATCAGTATTTTGTGGAAGCAGGTATATCGCACCCCTCAATCAGTATTTTGTGGAAGCAGGTATATAGAACCCCTGAATCAATATTTGGTGGAAGCAGGTATATCGCACCCCTCAATTAATATTTTATGTAAGCCAGTGTATCGTAGGCCTCAATCAATATTTGGTGGAAGCAGGTATATCGCACCCCACAACCTGTATTTTGTGGAAGCAGGTATATCGCACCCCTCAATCTGTATTTTGTGGAAGCAGGAATATCAAACCACCTAATCAGTATTTTGTGGAAGCAAGTATATCGCACACCTCCATCTGTATTTTGTGGAAGCAGGTATACCGAACCCCTCAATCAGTACTTTGTGGAAGCAGGTATTTCGCACCACTCAATCAGTATTTTGTGGAAGCAGGTATATAGAACCCCTTAATCAGTATTTTGTAGAAGCAAGTATATCGCACCCCTCAATCAGTATTTTGTGGAAAAAGTTATATAGAACCCCTTAATCAGTATTTTGTAGAAGCAGGTATATCGCAATCCTCAATCAGTATTTTGTGGAAACAAGTATATAGAACCCCTGAATCAATATTTGGTGGAAGCAGGTATATCGCACCCCCCAATCAGTATTTAGTGGAAGCAGGAATATAGAACCCCTTAATCAGTATTTTGTAGAAGCAGCTATATCGCACCCCCAATCAGTATTTAGTGGAAGCAGGAATATAGAACCCCTTAATCAGTATTTTGTGGAAGCAGGTATATCCCACCCCTCAATCAGTATTTTGTGGAAACAGGTATATAGAACACCTGAATCAATATTTTGTGGAAGCAGGTATATCGCACCCCACAACCTGTATTTTGTGGAAGCAGGTATATCGCACCCCTCAATCTGTATTTTGTGGAAGCAGGAATATAGAACCCCTTAATCAGTATTTTGTGGAAGCAAGTATATCACACCCCTCAATCAGTATTTTGTAGAAGCAGGTATATAGAACCCCTTAATCAGTATTTTGTGGAAGCAAGTATATCACACCCCTCAATCAGTATTTTGTGGAAGCAGGTATATAGAACCCCTTAATCAGTATTTTGTGGAAGCAGGTATGTCGCACCCCTCAATCAGTATTTTCTGGAAGCAGATACAGTACAGACCAAAAGTTTGGACACACCTTCTCATTCAAAGAGTTTTTTTTATTTTCATGACTATGAAAATTGTAGATTCACACTGAAGGCATCAAAACTATGAATTAACACATGTGGAATTATATTCATAACAAACAAGTGTGAAACAACTGAAAATATGTCATATTCTAGGTTCTTCAAAGTAGCCATCTTTTGCTTTGATTACTGCTTTGCACACTCTTGGCATTCTCTTAATGAGCTTCAAGAGGTAGTCCCCTGAAATGGTTTTCACTTCACAGGTGTGCCCTGTCAGGTTTAATAAGTGGGATTTCTTGCCTTATAAATGGGGTTGGGACCATCAGTTGCGTTGAGGAGGAGTCAGGTGGATACACAGCTGATAGTCCTACTGAATGGACTGTTAGAATTTGTATTATGGCAAGAAAAAAGCAGCTAAGTAAAGAAAAACGAGTGGCCATCATTACTTTAAGAAATGAAGGTCAGTCAGTCAGCCGTAAAATTGGGAAAACTTTGAAAGTAAGGGCTATTTGACCATGAAGGAGAGTGATGGGGTGCTGCGCCAGATAACCTGGCCTCCACAGTCACTGGACCTGAACCCAATCGAGATGGTTTGGGGTGAGCTGGACTGCAGAGTGAAGGCAAAAGGGCAAACAAGTGCTAAGCATCTCTGGGAACTCCTTCAAGACTGTTGGAAGACCATTTCAGGGGACTACCTCTTGAAGCTCATCAAGAGAATGCCAAGAGTGTGCAAAGCAGTAATCAAAGCAAAAGGTGGCTACTTTGAAGAACCTAGAATATGACATATTTTCAGTTGTTTCACACTTGTTTGTTATGTATATAATTCCACAAGTGTTAATTCATAGTTTGGTGCCTTCATAGTCATGAAAATAAAGAAAACTCTTTGAATGAGAAAGTGTGTCCAAACTTTTGGTCTGTACTGTATATAGAACCCCTTAGTCAGTATTTTGTAGAAGCAGGTATATCGCACCCCTCAATCAGTATTTTGTGGAAAAAGTTATATAGAACACCTGAATCAATATTGGTGGAAGCAGGTATATCGCACCCCTCAATCATTATTTTATGGAAGCAGGTATATCAAACCCCCAATCAGTATTTTGTGGAAGCAGGTATATAGAACCCTTTAATCAGTATTTTGTAGAAGAAAGTATATCGCACCCCTCAATCATTATTTTGTGGAGACAGGTATATAGAACAAAAACTCACAGAAAACCAGGGGAGCAATTCCTCTGCATGCGGTCTGCAGACAACGGCAATCCCCAGCCAAAAATGCGTACAATGGAGGATGCCGGGGCGGATCGCATGCACCACTCGGACATCTAACACAAAATGATACATTGTGCAGATGAAAAAATATATATATACACAAATCACTGAAAAAAATGCACCAAAATGATACGCAACTGACAATACTTGCTAATTCCTCGAGCCGATGTTAAAAGCTGAGAACTTTGCCAATATCTTCCAGTCAGCTACTTATTGTCAGTTGCATATAATTTTGGTGCATTTTTTTCAGTGATTTGTGTATATATATATTTTTTCATCTGCACAATGTATCATTTTGTGTAAGATGTCCTTGTGGGGCATGTGGTCCGCCCCGGCATCTTCCATTGTACGCATTTTTTGCCGGGGATTGCCGTTGTCTGCGGACCGCATGCGGAGGAATTGCTCCCCCGGTTATAGACACGCAACAGTGTCTGGTTTTGGAGCATTTCCACCCGTTTAGGCCACTTTTTTCTGTGAGTTTGTCTTTATGTGTATAGAATGTGCCACTTCATTGTGGTGGTAACATTCTTTTGCACCTGGTAGCTTCCTTGTCACATGGTCTGTTGTGGGTGCGGTTCGCAGCTTTATTCTACCTCACAGTGCATTAGTGATACCACTATGGAGGCATGTGAGAGTCTGGCTGTGAGTTGGAGGGGCTCCGATATTTTCCTAAATGGAAGATATTGGCCAAGTTCTCAGCTTTTAAATTAGCTTGAGGAATTAGCTAGTATTGTCAGTTGCGTATCATTTTGATGCATTTTTTTCAGTGATTTGTAGGTATATAGAACCCCTGAATCAATATTTGGTGGAAGTAGGTATATCACACCCCTCAATCAGTATTTTGTGGAAGCAGGTATTTAGAATCCCTTAATCAGTATTTTGTAGAAGAAGGTATATCGCACCCCTCAATCAGTTTTTTTGGGGCAACAGGTATATCACACCCATTGCAAATAGTTGTTCCAATAACTCTTGTCCCTCTATATATCTGCGGTATCGCAGTATAGCCGCACACACCTGCTGCACAATACAAATGCACTATATTATACTTTCTATGTTAGAAAGTATATTATAGATATATCACACCCCTCAGTCAGTTATTTTTGGGGCAACAGGTATATCACACCAGTTGCAATTAGTTATTCCAATAGCGTTTTTCCCTCTGTATAGCTGAGGTATCACAGCAAAATCGCACACAACTGATGCACAATACAAATGCAATGTAATATACTTTCTATGTTAGAAAGTATATTATAAGTATATCACACCTATCGATAGCACACCTATACCAGTCCATATAAGGACTTTTGTCACCCTATTAGCTAGCGCTTGGTGTCTCTAACAGTCTGTCCCTGCTCTATAAAGCAACCTCTCCCTACACTGGCAAAACACAGAATATAAGATGGCTGCCAGATCGGGTTCTGTTATAGGGTGGGGGTGTGTCCATGTGCTAAAACGTCTCAATTGGCTGTCCTGTCCCACCTGGTGGATGTGTCATGGGTCAAAGTTCGGCGCAATGCAAAAGAATATGGCGCATGCGAACATCGCCATATGTTTGTGTGACAAACCTAGCCACTTACAGAATGTCTTTCTTGTCTGTACCTCTTCACCTCCCCCCTTTTCCTGTCCCATTGTTTCCCCAGCAGGGTGTTGTCTCAGGGACACTGGGAGACCTGTGTAAAATAGCTGCAGTGTCCCCCGTCAACCTCCCATCAGCCCTTGCTATTGTCTGACCCCACTTTTCCTTGTACCATAGTAATCTATGTATTGTATGTAAATGAGGCTGTTGGCAGTTTGAAACCAGGTGCGCATGCCTAGTAAAGTCAGTTGACTCCCAAACTGTGTGTCGTCCAGTCACTGGGGAAATTGTCTCTTGGTTATTGACCTGCTTCTTCAGCTACACAGGGATTTAAGTGAAGATATTGAGGGTATACCGTGAAGCTCCGCAACAATTGGTGGCAAGCGGTGAGATACAAGCCTTGCAGCACAGCAAAGCAGCAGTTTGTTAAAACAGCCATTCAGATATACCGGAGTTAGAGAATATGTGCAGTCATTCGAACGAACGGTGAATGGAGACGAATTATGCAACATTGAAACGAACTACGTTAAAGGAATTATTGGAAGCAAGGGGAAGAATAGCCAGCAACAAAACTAAAGCTACTCTGGTGGCCGAACTCATGGAGGGGGACAGAGCGACCACTGCGGCAGCTCCACAGGAGACAGAGCCAACAGAATTTACAAGAGAGCTCAATAGCAGGTTAGCTTTTTAAGCAAACACCACCTCCATGGAGACACTGGAAAGACTGATAGCAGATGTACACGAGTACATTGTAGCGAAGCAAAATGCTATTCAGCGAGTCAGGGAAGGAGCCCCAGCGCCCACCAGCACTACCCAGGGAAAAGCTAAGATTCCCTACCAAGCTTTTAAAAATTACACAGAAGGAGAAAGTGATATTGACGAATACCTACAGGATTTCGAAAGGTTGTGCCAGCTACACGACATCAGCCCAGCCGACCAAGTACCCCTGCTGGCAGGTAGATTGTCAGGCCGCGCTGCAGAGGCATACCGGACCGTCCCAGACGAAGACATCAGGAATTATCCCAAAGTCAAACAAGCCATCCTAGCACGGTATGCCATTACCTCTGAGGCATACCGACTCAAATTCCGGGACATCAAGAAACAAACAAAAGACTCACACACTGAATGGGCACACCAACTACAACGAGCCGCCAAGGGGTGGATGGAAGCGGCACGGGTCACCACTATGGAAGAGATGTTCCAGTTAATAGTAATGGAGCAGTTTTTTAATGGACTAACCACAGAACTTCAAAATTGGGTACGAGATCGCAAACCCCATACCCTACCAGAGGCAGCCAAGCTAGCTGACGAGTTCCAAGACACCAGGCGAGATCAACGCACACCACACTGGACCACGTTTGGATCTACCACCCCTCTGCCAGCAGTGACTACCTTGGCTCACCCACGACCAGCCGCGAGCCACAACCCGTACCCTGCTAGGTACAATACCCGACCACCGATCCGCTGCCACACCTGCAACCAACAGGGGCACATCCAGAGAGACTGCCCACGTAACCGACCTCGCCAGAACTGGAACCACCAGGGTCCATCGGGCTGCAGTACACTGCTGCCAAAGAGAATCTGTGCTCCCAACATCCACAGTCACCTCAAAAGAAGAGCCTCTGGGGATCCTACACGAGGTAAACCCCATACAAGCCGCTTCAGACAACCGCCAAGGGCACCGCCAGGTGGTACACATGGAGGGGAAGAGTATACAAGGATTACGTGACTCTGGGGCCACGTTAACCCTGGTCCAAAATCATTTGGTGCCTAAGCACACCCTCACCGGAGACTGTGTAGCTGTACGGGTGGCAGGGGGAGCAATTTACAAAGTTCCCACTGCCAAGGTGCATTTGAATTGGGGGGCAGGGCATGGAAACATGGAGGTGGGAATTATGCAGGATTTGCCCGCTGATGTTATTTTGGGCAACGACTTGGGGGAGCTCACCTCTGCTTTTGTCCCTCAACCAACTATCCAAGAGGCCTACCCGGTTGTTACCCGGCAGCAAACACGCACCACGGCTCCATCCGATCACACTGAGGCTCAGGTAAACAATATGCCACACACCCCTCCTATTCTCCCCTGGGATGCCCCCCTGGAATTTGGCAGTGAGGTGGCCCTAGATCCCTCCCTGCAGGTATCTAAAGATAGGATAAACAAGGACCAAGGAGGGTTGGAGGGAGAGAGATATGCTTGGGACAAAGGTCTCATATACCGCTATGCAGAGAAGGTAGTAGCAGGGTCCATACCCGTGCCCACTAAGCAGTTAGTGGTACCCCGAAAGTATAGACAAGAGTTGCTGCGCATCGCGCACGATATACCATTATCAGGACATTTAGGAATCAGCCGAACGAAACATCGGCTGACGCAGAACTTCTTCTGGCCAGGTATCTCAAAGGATATTAGACAATACTGTCAAACGTGCGATACCTGCCAGAGGGTAGGGAAGAGAGGGGATCGCTATAAAGCCAAACTCAGATCCCTGCCCATAATTGAAGAACCCTTCAGTCGAGTAGCTGTAGACATAATAGGACCCCTAGCGAAACCCAGTCCCTCCGGCAAGAAATACATCTTGACCGTAGTGGACTACGCCACTAGATACCCAGAGGCAGTGGCGTTGACCAATGTACATGCAGAGACTATAGCCGATGCCCTTATGCGAATATTCTCCCGTATGGGATTTCCCCGGGATATTATATCGGATAGGGGCACCCAGTTCACTGCAGAGGTCACCCACCAACTCTGGAAAGTGTGTGGGGTGAAACCGATCTTAAACTCCGCCTACCACCCCCAGTCCAACGGGCTCTGTGAACGGTTTAACGGAACACTTAAACAGATGATCCGCACGTTCATAGACACTCAAAAAGACTGGGAACGGTTTTTGCCCCACTTGCTCTTTGCCTATAGGGAAGTACCCCAAGAATCCACGGGATTCTCCCCTTTTGAATTATTGTTCGGGAGGAGAGTGAGGGGTCCCTTAGACCTTATCAGAGAACACTGGGAGGGAGGGGTAACTACGAATGGTACCCCTATTGTCCCATACGTGCTGGAGTTTAGGGAACGCTTGGAGGCTCTGACCCAGACGACACGTGCTAACCTCCAAGCGGCCCAACAACGACAGCGCAGATGGTACGATAAGGGGGCCAGGGACCGCAGCTTTCAGGTCGGGCAGAAGGTGTTAATCCTACGGCCAGTCCCTAATGACAAGCTGCAGGCCTCCTGGCAGGGCCCATACAAGGTGGTGGAGCAAATCTGCGATACCACCTATGTGATCGGCCCGTGCGCTGGAGCAGGGGGCAGACGCATGCTCCATGTGAACATGCTGAAGCCCTACTACGAGCGCATAGAAGAGGTGACCGCTATTTGTGCCTCTGCCGCAGAGGACTTTGACAATTTACCTCTTCCAGATCTCGTAGAGAAAGAGGGCCAGAAAGAGGACCTGGAAGAGGTTCAGTTAGGTGAACGGCTGAGTCCCCAGGAAAGGGCGCAGGCTCATAGTCTAATAAGGGAAAAGGTAACCACTTTTTCTAATCTCCCCGGGTACACCCCGTTAGCCACCCACAGAGTAGAAACACCAGGGCAGACCCCTATCCGCCAACCTCCTTACCGCATACCTGAATCCGTAAAGGATAATATGCGCAAGGAAATTGAAGAAATGCTACAACTAGGAGTCATAGAGCACTCTGAAAGCCCTTGGGCCTCCCCAGTAGTTCTGGTGCCGAAGCGGGATGGGACTACCCGCTTCTGCGTAGACTACCGGAGGCTTAATGATAAGACTGTATACGATGCCTACCCTATGCCCCGGATAGACGAGATCCTGGACAAAATGGCCAGGGGCCAATACCTCACCACAATAGATCTTTGTAAGGGGTATTGGCAGATACCCCTAGCCGAAGACGCCATCCCTAAGTCGGCGTTTGTCACCCCGTTTGGCCTGTACCAGTTTAAGGTCATGCCATTCAGGATGAAAAACGCTCCGGCTACTTTTCAGAGGATGGTGGATCGGCTATTGGATGGGTTCCAGGAGTACGCGATTTTCAGCCACTCCTGGACTGAACACCTGACCTACATAGGAGCCGTACTAGACCGTATTAGGGAGGCAGGATTAACTCTGAAGCCCAGTAAGTGCCATATAGGGATGGCAGAAGTCCAATACATAGGACACCGGGTAGGGAGCGGCCAACAAAAACCCGAACCGGCTAAGGTATAGGCTGTAGCCAAATGGCCAACCCCTCGTACCAAAACTCAAGTACTGGCATTCCTAGGTACCGCAGGATACTACCGTAAATTTGTACCCAACTACAGTACCCTGGCCAAACTCCTCACCGATTTGACCCGCAAGAATCTCCCTAAGATAGTAGTCTGGACCCCAGAGTGTGAGCAGGCATTCCAGCAACTAAAAACGGCTCTTGTGAATTCACCTGTACTTGCCGCCCCTGATCCAACTAAACGCTTTCTCGTCCACACAGACGCTTCTATGTTTGGATTGGGGGCAGTACTGAGCCAAGTCGGAGAAGATGGCGGCGAGCATCCAGTGGCTTACTTAAGCAGAAAACTTTTACCCCGGGAAGTAAGCTACGCCGCCATAGAAAAAGAATGCCTGGCCGTGGTGTGGGCCCTTAAAAAGCTGCAGCCCTATTTGTACGGACAACCCTTTTCCTTACTCACAGATCACAACCCGTTGGTGTGGCTGAACAGGGTGTCAGGAGACAATGCCAGGCTGCTGCGCTGGAGTTTGGCGCTGCAGCCTTTTGACTTTACCATCCACTACCGCCCTGGGAAGCAAAATGGCAACGCCGACGGGTTATCCAGACAAACTGAACTTGAAAAGTGATCTGTGAGCGCTCCTCCGGACATCCCCAAGCCGATCCGTTGGGATCAGACTGTGTATGCCGGCTTGGTTCTGGGGGAGCATTGTGGCAAACCTAGCCACTTACAGAATGTCTTTCTTGTCTGTACCTCTTCACCTCCCCCCTTTTCCTGTCCCATTGTTTCCCCAGCAGGGTGTTGTCTCAGGGACACTGGGAGACCTGTGTAAAATAGCTGCAGTGTCCCCCCTCAACCTCCCATCAGCCCTTGCTATTGTCTGACCCCACTTTTCCTTGTACCATAGTAATCTATGTATTGTATGTAAATGAGGCTGTTGGCAGTTTGAAACCAGGTGCGCATGCCTAGTAAAGTCAGTTGACTCCCAAACTGTGTGTCGTCCAGTCACTGGGGAAATTGTCTCTTGGTTATTGACCTGCTTCTTCAGCTACACAGGGATTTAAGTGAAGATATTGAGGGTATACCGTGAAGCTCCGCAACAGTTTGCATGTTTGGCGAATCACAAACGAGCAAAGTTCGCCGCGAAACGACCGCCGGGCGAACCGCAAGGCCATCTCTAATCCCGGATTTGTTTAATCAGATTGTTGGTGCCAATGTGTTCTCTAAGTTGCATTTGAGGGGGGCATATACTCTGGTGAGGATCAAGGAGGGGGATGAATGGAAGACGGCCTTTAAAGGGAACCTGTCACCAGGATGTTGTGTATAGAGCTAGGGACATGGGATGCTAGATGGCCGCTAGCACATCCGCAATACCCAGTCCCCATAGCTCTGTGTGCTTTGATACATATGCAAATTAACCTGAGATGAGTCCTGTACGTGAGATGAGTCAGGGACCGGACTCATCTCACGTTAATTTGCATATGTATCAAATCGGTTTTTTTACACAATAAAAGCACAGAGAGCTATGGGGACTGGGTATTGCGGATATGCTAGCGGCCATCTAGCATCCCATGTCCTTAGCTCTATACCCAAAATCCCGGTGACAGGTTCCCTTTAATACCCCTGAAGGTCATTTTGAGAATATGGTCATGCCTTTCGGGTTAACCAATGCCCCTGCAGTTTTTCAACATTTCATCAATAACATCTTTCATCATCTGGTGGGCAGGTTTGTGGTGGTGTATCTGGATAATATTCTAATTTATTCTCCTGATACGTAGATGCATCAGGATCACGTTAGTAAGTGTTACAGATCCTAAGAGAGAATATATTGTATGCTAAGTTGGAAAAGTGTGTATTTGCAGTTCAGAAAGTTCAATTCCTGGGTTACTTACTCTCATATACAAACACTGGTCCGTCTTATCAAATAATTTCCCTAACATCTTCCCAGACAAACCTCTTATGTTATACAAAAGAGCCAAAAATATTAGGGACAATATTATACGGTCTGATCTTGGTTCCAACAAAACACACAGCGTACAAAGTACAATTACCGGTTCCCCCATTAAAGGCACATATCCCTGCCTATCCTGCGCTCAATGCGGGAATGTCACTAAAGGCTCCACTTTCACCCACCCATCCACCGGCAAGAAATTCAACATCAATGGCCACTACTCCTGTGTTTCCAACTATGTAGTGTATTTAATTAAATGTCCATGTGGATTAGGATATGTTGGGGAAACCATTCAAAAAATAAAAGAACGAATATCTCAACATAAGTCGAATATACGCACTATCAAATTAGAAGCACCCCTTTTCCAACACTTTACCAAATATGGTCATTCAGTTAGTCAGCTTCGATTCCAAGTCATCGACTGGATACCACCACCCAGACGAGGAGGTAACCGTGAGCTGCTGTTACAGGAGAGAGAGATGTCTTGGATCCGACGCCTTAACACTCTTGAACCTCATGGTCTTAATAAAGATTATGTCTTTGACTAATAAATCATCCTCTTCCCTTCTCTTTTTTCCTTCTTTCTTCTTTTTTCTTTTTTGTTAATTCTTCCATGTTAACCCTTCTCTATGTTTTTCTTTCAGGGCCAGAGCCGTCTAATAACGGGTGGTGACACCCGTGAAGCACGCCCTAGCCGTTGGTATATATGTCTTATGTGATATCTATGCTTTTGTCATTGTACTGTATCCAACCCATTATTTACCTGTGATGTCACTTCCTTGCTACATACAAGACATATATCCACTGATCTCATTGTAGGGCTCTACATTTACACAGGTTGAAATATCCCTTGTGTCATTTCGATCCTATTCTCTGATATGTTCCCTTTAATACTTAATGGCCAATCACATACTTGCTCCCTTCATTACACTTCTTATTAGTGTTACATGCTGACATTTCAGCATACATTATCATTAACTATCCTCCGATTGTAATATAGTCACCACCGGTCATTTGACCCTTGAATATACGCACATTCAGAGCATCTCTTTATGACCGTTCCTTGTAGTCTATCTCCGGCGCGCATGCGCTGACACTTGAGACATTACCTCAACCATAATGGACGATTTCTACCTCCCGGACCGTGTGCGCATGCGCGCACCCTCCGGCCTCTGTGCGCACGCGCTGATATACACAACACGTCACTTCACCTGGCCGGCGCCCAGCTATGATCTCCGCAATATCGCGAGATCACGAGCGCTACCCAAAAGGCGGGAACCCGCCTATTTAAAGCACTCCCAAACACATTTCAGATATGCCGGCCCTCCATGCATCCGCTCACGCAACTAGGTAAGCTAAACATGAGTAAATACTTCTCTCCCCAATGACTCTATATTATGCTTCTGCCTGTGCTGTTACTCTACCTCCAGAGGGAATACTTTCCTATACACATATATACGCATTTAGCATATAATGTGTACACACACTCTGGCCCCACTTCTCACACTCTCATCCTTTCTCCTTACTCTACTTGTTGCGCACTTTTTATTCTAGTGGTCCATTTTTTGCTCTGATGCCTGATGTAATTAATACTACATATTTTTAGTACATGATGTTTGTCAGCTATTTGGCTGAACACCCGTCTCATGGAGCATATGAATTCTTATTAATAATCATGAAATTTTCTTGAATCATGTTATTTATGATTGTATTGCAACAAATTACTTGTTTGAATCATGCATTCACAGAACCTTCTAATTTTGTAATCATGTTCATTATAAATATTGTATGTATCCATACATATCGTCCTCATTGCATCTCAACTAATTACTTGCTTGAATCATGTTCTCACAGAACTTTTGTAATCATGTTAACCGCCTCCGGACCGCCTAATGCAGGATCGCGTTCCGGAGGCGGCAGCCCTGCGCAGAGTCACGCATATATGCGTCATCTCGCGGGACGCGAGATTTCTGTGAACGCGCGCACACAGGCGCGCGCGTTCACAGGATCGGAAGGTAAGAGAGTGGATCTCCAGCCTGCCAGCGGCGATCGTTCGCTGGCAGGCTGGAGATGCGATTTTTTTAACCCCTAACAGGTATATTAGACGCTGTTTTGATAACAGCGTCTAATATACCGGCTACCTGGTCCTCTGGTGGTCCCTTTTGTTTGGATCGACCACCAGAGGACACAGGTAGCTCAGTAAAGTAGCACCAAACACCACTACACTACACCCCCCCCTGTCACTTATTAACCCCTTATGAACCCTTGATCACCCCTGATCACCCATATAGACTCCCTGATCACCCCCCTGTCATTGATCACCCCCCTGTCATTGATCACCCCCCTGTAAGGCTCCATTCAGATGTCCGTATGATTTTTACGGATCCACTGATACATGGATCGGATCCGCAAAACGCATACGGACATCTGAATGGAGCCTTACAGGGGGGTGATCAATGACGGGGGTGATCACCCCATATAGACTCCCTGATCACCCCCCTGTCATTGATCACCCCCCTGTCATTGATCACCCCCCTGTAAGGCTGCATTCAGATGTCTGTATGTTTTTTATGGATCCACGGATACATGGATCGGATCCGCAAAACACATACAGGCGTCTGAATGGAGCCTTACAGGGGGGTGATCACCCCATATAGACTCCCTGATCACCCCCCTGTCATTGATCACCCCCTTGTAAGGCTCCATTCAGACGTCCATATGATTTTTACGGATCCTCTGATACATGGATCGGATCCGCAAAACACATACGGACGTCTGAATGGAGCCTTACAGGGGGGTGATCACCCCATATAGACTCCCTGATCACCCCCCTGTCATTGATCACCCCCCTGTAAGGCTGCATTCAGATGTCCGTATGATTTTTATGGATCCACTGATACATGGATCGGATCCGCAAAACACATACGGACATCTGAATGGAGCCTTATAGGGGGGTGATCAATGACAGGGGGGTGATCACCCCATATAGACTCCCTGATCACCCCCTTGTCATTGATCATCCCCCTGTCATTGATCACCCCCCTGTCATTGATCACCCCCTTGTAAGGCTCCATTCAGACGTCCGTATGATTTTTACGGATCCACTGATACATGGATCGGATCCGCAAAACACATACGGACGTCTGAATGGAGCCTTACAGGGGGGTGATCAATGACAGGGGGGTGATCACCCCATATAGACTCCCTGATCACCCCCCTGTTATTGATCACCCCCCTGTCATTGATCACCCCCTGTCATTGATCACCCCCCTGTAAGGCTCCATTCAGACATTTTTTTGGCCCAAGTTAGCGAAAAAAAAATAATTTTCTTACAATGTCTCATATTCCACTAACTTGTGTCAAAAAATAAAATCTCACATGAACTCACCATACCCCTCACGGAATCCAAATGCGTAAAAATTTTTAGACATTTATATTCCAGACTTCTTCTCATGCTTTAGGGCCCCTAGAATGCCAGGGCAGTATAAATACCCCACATGTGACCCCATTTTGGAAAGAAGACACCCCAAGGTATTCGCTGAGGGGCATATTGAGTCCATGAAAGATTGAAATTTTTGTCCCATGTTAGCGGAAAAGGAGACTTTGTGAGAAAAAAAAAAAAAAATCTATTTCCGCTAACTTGTGCCAAAAAAAAAAAAAATTCTATGAACTCGCCATGCCCCTCATTGAATACCTTGGGGTGTCTTCTTTCCAAAATGGAGTCACATGTGGGGTATTTATACTGCCCTGGCTTTTTAGGGGCCCTAAAGCGTGAGAAGAAGTCTGGGATTCAAATGTCTAAAAATGCCCTCATAAAAGGAATGTGGGCCCCTTTGCCCACCTAGGCTGCAAAAAAGTGTCACACATCTGGTATCGCCGTACTCAGTAGAAGTTGGGCAATGTGTTTTGGGGTGTCATTTTACATATACCCATGCTGGGTGAGATAAATATCTTGGTCAAATGCCAACTTTGTATAAAAAATGTTAAAAGTTGTCTTTTGCCGAGATATTTCTCTCACCCAGCATGAGTATATGTAAAAAGACACCCCAAAACACATTGCCCAACTTCTCCTGAATACGGCGATACCACATGTGTGACACTTTTTTGCAGCCTAGGTGGGCAAAGGGGCCCACATTCCAAATAGCACCTTTTGGATTTCACAGGTTATTTACCTACTTACCACACATTATGGCCCCTAGAATGCCAGGGCAGTATAACTACCCCACAAGTGACCCCATTTTGGAAAGAAGACACCCCAAGGTATTCCGTGAGGGGCATGGCGAGTTCCTATAATTTTTTATTTTTTGTCACAAGTTAGCGGAAAATGATGATTTTTTTTTTCCTTACAAAGTCTCTTAGTATTCCACTAACTTGTGACAAAAAATAAAAACTTCCATGAACTCACTATGCCCATCACGAAATACCTTGGGGTGTCTTCTTTCCAAAATGGGGTCACTTGTGGGGTAGTTATACTGCCCTGGCATTTTAGGGGCCGAATGCGTGAGAAGTGGTTTGAAATCAAAATCTGTAAAAAATGGCCGGTGAAATCCGAAAGGTGCTCTTTGGAATGTGGGCCCCTTTGCCCACCTAGGCTGCAAAAAAGTGTCACACATCTGATATCCCCGTACTCAGGAGAAGTTGGGGAATGTGATTTGGGGTGTCTTTTTACATATACCCGTGCTGGGTGAGAGAAATATCTTGGCAAAAGACAACTTTTCCCATTTTTTTATACAAAGTTGGCATTTGACCGAGATATTTATCCCACCCAGCATGGGTATATGTAAAATGACACCCCAAAACACATTGCCCAACTTCTCCTGAGTACGGGGATACCAGATGTGTGACACTTTTTTGCAGCCTAGGTGGGCAAAGGGGCCCACATTCCAAAGAGCACCTTTCGGATTTCACTGGCCATTTTTTACAGATTTTGATTTCAAACCACTTCTCACGCATTCGGCCCCTAAATGCCAGGGCAGTATAACTACCCCACAAGTGACCCCATTTTGGAAAGAAGACACCCCCAGGAATTTCGTGATGGGCATAGTGAGTTCATGGAAGTTTTTATTTTTTGTCACAAGTTAGTGGAATATGAGACTTTGTAAGAAAAAAAAAATATCATAATTTTCCGTTAACTTGTGACAAAAAATAAAAAATTCTAGGAACTCGCCATGCCCCTCACGGAATACCTTGGGGTGTCTTCTTTCCAAAATAGGGTCACTTGTGGGGTAGTTATACTGCCCTGGCATTCTAGGGGCCCTAATGTGTGGTAAGTAGTTTGAAATCAAAATCTGCAAAAAATGGCCGGTGAAATCCGAAAGGTGCTCTTTGGAATGTGGGCCCCTTTGCCCACCTAGGCTGCAAAAAAGTGTCACACATGTGGTATCGCCGTACTCAGGAGAAGTTGGGGAATGTGTTTTGGGGTGTCATTTTACATATACCCATGCTGGGTGAGAGAAATATCTTGGCAAAAGACAACTTTTCCAATTTTTTTTTATACAAAGTTGGCATTTGACCAAGATATTTATCTCACCCAGCATGGGTATATGTAAAATGACACCCCAAAACACATTGCCCAACTTCTCTTGAGTACGGAGATACCACATGTGTGACACTTTTTTGCAGCCTAGGTGGGCAAAGGGGCCCACATTCCAAAGAGCACCTTTCGGATTTCACCGGCCATTTTTTGCAGATTTTGTATTTCAAACTACTTACCACACATTAGGGCCCCTAGAATGCCAGGGCAGTATAACTACCCCACAAGTGACCCCATTTTGGAAAGAAGACACCCCAAGGTATTCGCTGATGGGCATAGTGAGCTCATAGAAGTTTTTATTTTTTGTCACAAAGTTAGTGGAATATGAGACTTTGTAATAAAAATAAAAAAAATCATCATTTTCCGCTAACTTGTGACAAAAAATAAAAAGTTCTATGAACTCACTATGCCCATCAGCGAATACCTTAGGGTGTCTACTTTCTGAAATGGGGTCATTTGTGGGGTGTTTGTACTGTCAGGCCATTGTAGAACCTCAGGAAACATGACAGGTGCTCAGAAAGTCAGAGCTGCTTCAAAAAGCGGAAATTCACATTTTTGTACCATAGTGTGTAAACGCTTATAGCGTTTACAAACTATTTTTTTTTTACCCAAACATTTTTTTTTTGCAAAATTTTACAACTGAAAGTGAAAAATGTCATTTTTTTGCAAAAAAATCTTTAAATTTCGATTAATAACAAAAAAAGTAAAAATGTCAGCAGCAATGAAATACCACCAAATGAAAGCTCTATTAGTGAGAAGTAAAGGAGGTAAAATTCATTTGGGTGGTAAGTTGTATGACCGAGCAATAAACGGTGAAAGTAGTGTAGTGCAGAAGTGAAAAAAGTGCCCTGGTCATTAAGGGTGTTTAAGCTAGGGGGGCTGAGGTGGTTAAACTGTAAATATTGTATGTATTCATACATTATCCATTATTATTATTTTTCATTCTTTCCTTCTTTTTTTCTTTTTACATCAGCCTGATGAAGGGCATGTTTTTTGCCCGAAACGTTGCTGCTTCAGTCCCAAAAAGGACCTCTATGTCCGGCAAATAAAAAAGCATTTATCTAAATACTGGAGTGCTGTCTAAATTACTCTATTACTCTTATCTTCAGGTTTTCATATGAATCCAGAGACGGTCCGTGCTGTGTTGGACTGGGATCGACCCAAAAATCTGAAAGCGCTTATGCGTTTTTTGGGGTTCACCAACTAATTGCCGTAACTTCATTTTGAACTACTCGACTGTGGTTAAACCTTTAACGGACATGACTAGGAAAGGTTCAGATGTCTCAGTCTGGTTTAATAAGGCATTTCGAGCCTTTTCAGCGGTGAAGGAATGTTTTGCTTCTACTCCTATACTGGTGCAAACGGATGTTTTACAGCCATTCATTATGGAATTTGACGCATCCGAAGTAGGGGTAGGAGCAGTCTTGTCGCAGGGCCCTTCACCTAGTAAATGGCGCCCATGTGCTTTCTTCTCTAAGAAGCTCTCAACTACTGAAAAAAATTATGACATAGGTAATAGAGAGTTGCTGGCCATTAACTTGGCTTTTGAGGAATGGCGTCATTGGTTGGAAGGAGCGATTCATCCTATTACGGTAATTACCGATCACAAAAATCTGGCTTACCTGAAGCCGGCTAAACGTCTGAACCCAAGGCAGGCCAGATGGTTGTTGTTTTTTACCAGATTTAATTTCGTTGTCACCTATCGCCCTGGGGTTAAGAAGGTCAATGCGGACGCTTTGTCGCGTAGCTTTCCTGGGGGGAGGTGATTCAGAAGATTCTGGTCCGATATTGGCTAAAGAGGTGGTAATATCCGCCCTTTATCCTGACCTTGAGGCAGAGTGTGGGAGGCCCAGGGAGATGTACCGGAGTCCTATCCTCCGGGGAAGTTGTTTGTTCCTTCCGAAATACGACACAAGATGTTCAAGGAACATCACTTTACAGTTCTTACAGAACACCCTGGGAGCAGATCGATGGTTGATCTAATTTTTTGTAGATTCTGGTGGCCGGGGTTGCGTAAATGTGTTGAGGGCTATGTGTCAGCTTGTGGTACTTGTGCACGTGCTAAGGTGACACATACTCAGCCTTCAGGATCTCTACTTTCGTTGTGCATCCCGTCCTGACCTTGGACTCATTTGTCCATGGACTTTATCACAGATTTGCAGAATTCCTCAGGAAAAATGGTGATTCTGGTGGTCGTTGATCGCTTCAGCAAGATGTCACACTTTATAGCATTATCAGGTCTACCTAATGCTAAAACTCTTGCACAAGTGTTTGTCGATAACATCATGAAGCTACATGGTATTCCCTCTGATGTGGTGTCTCATAGGGGGACTCAGTTTGTTTCCAGATTCTGCAAGGCGTTCTGTACTCGCCTGGGGGAACAATTGTCCTTCCCTTCGGTCTTTCATCCTCAGTTGAACGGACAGACTGAACACACCGACCAGAATCTGGAGACCTATTTGAGATGTTTTGTCTCAGAGAATCAGGAGGAGTGGTCTTCATTTTTGTCTTTGGCTGAGTTGGCCATTAATAACTGTAGGCAGGAGTCCACTGATAAGTCACCGTTTTGTGGGGCAATGGGTTCCATCCGCAGTTTGGCACATTTTCTGGTACTGAGACTTCTGGTATACCTGACAGATTTTCCTCTTCTTTGTCATCTATTTGGCGGAAAATTCAAAATGAAAAAATGGGCAATAAGTATAAACAGATGGCTGACAAGAGACATATGAGCGGTCCGGACCTGAGAGTGGGTGATTCTGTGTGGCTGTTCACAAGAAACATTAAGTTGAAGGTACCTTCTTGGAAGTTGGGTTCAAGGTTTATTGGTCCATATAAGATCTCTGCCATTATTAACCCGGTAGCCTTTCGTCTTGAATTTCCGCAGGCTTTAAAAATTCATAATGTTTTCCACAAATCATTGGTGAAGAGATATGTCGAACCTGCTGAACCATCCTCCTTGCCTTCCGCTCCTGTCATGGTGGACGGTAATCTTGAATTTCAGATCGCCAGAATAGTGGACTCACAAATTCTCCGTAGATCCCTTCAGTACCTCGTTCACAGGAAGGGTTACGGTCCAGAGGAGAGAATGTGGGTTCCAGCGGCCGACATTAATGCTAGTCACCTTGTGAAAGCCTTTCACAGGACCCATCCGGATAAGGTCGGCCCTGGGTGTCCGGAGCTCACCCATAGAAGTACTGTCACGGTCCCACCAGTGACAGAGGTTAGAAGATCTGAGAGACTGACTGCACGTTAGGTCATCTGACAGCCTATCTGTTTTCATTTGTTGCAGTGTTGTTGTTGGTAATGACCACACTTCTTGTCTCAGGTGTAGCTTGTGGTCATTACTGCTCCTCTATTTAGTTTGGACTCACACTTCATACCATGCGGTTGATATTCTCTGCCTGAAGTTGGAAGCGCTGGTGTGTGGTCTTCATTTCAGTTCCTGCTCATCTATTTTCTATTGAAGATAAGTGTACTTCTAAATAAAAGTAGAGGGATGGCACTCAAAACAATTGGGGTGTATGGAAAAGTAATACTATTTAATATAGAATAGCTGATAGTAAAAATATAAAACACATGTAATCGATAATCAATATAAAAAGTACATAGTGGTAATATCGATAAAAAGATAAAAATATGAAGATGGTTGAGTGATCTATAATAAATAGATAAAAGATATCAATTCAATACAATCCTGCTGGGAAGAAAGAGGGGAAAAAAGCAGTCTTATAGGCCTGTTGGAAAAGAATCTGGTCATATATAGTATTGAAATGTCCAATATAGTCCTGGTATCATGTAATGTCAATTTATGGAAAATCCTGCTGGAAAAGAATACTCCTGGTATGGGAGGAGAAAGGGCAATCGTGTGAACCTGTTAGGATGAAAGAAGGTCCAGTATCATGGCATATATTCCAGTAGGGAGATGGGGTATCCTGATGTTAGTTGAAAGGTGGATACCTTTCTATAAGGGTTTAGTTAGAGATCCCAAGATTATGGGGAGGAAGCAAAACGGGTCCGATTTTGTTTCAAGTTGTTATTCACAGATCCGGTATCGGCAAGCTGTGGAATAAAGACTGCTTTGTAAGCAGGTACATTACCCTCCTTGCGGCTGTTGATGAGCTGGTCAGCGGTTCCTGTCTGGGCGGCGGTGTCCACGTGTGCCGTTCCCGCTCGCTGTCTGCTCAGGCCGTTGGTTGCTGCTGGGTGTCGTCACTTCCGGTGACGTCACCTGCGTTCCTAGGATCTCCCGCTCAGTGCTGTTTGCAGCTTGCCACGTGGAGGCAAATGGCGGGAAATAGAAAAACGCTGCAGCTTCTTTAGGGGGGAAGCAGATAGATAGCTCCGGAGCTGATCTATAGTTGTAGGATCCTTCTGTTTGTTGCTAGCTAGATGGGATAGGCTTACTCAGTGACCGATACGCGTTTCAGAGCGTACTGCTCCTTCATCAGTGGGAATGAGTAGCCTATTTCTTTTTGGGAATATATATGCATCTAATTGGGTCCAATTAGTGGATCTGGGAGTGGTTAAAGTTTTTTTCCCAAATGTGGGAGTGACCAAAGTTTTTTTTTTTTTTTTTTTTTAAATCGAAATGTGGGAGTGGTCAAAGTTTTTTTACTTTTCTTTACTTTTTCTTCTTCTTCTCTTCTTTTCTTTGGATAAATTGTGTAATGGATCTTCAGGAGGAACCGTGCAATAGATACTTCAATGTAATGGAGAAATAGTTTATCAGATACATAATATATAAAATGAGAATATAAAATGGAGGGTTCTAAAGTAAAGGAATAAAAATATATAAATAAACAAGGTATATATGTATGCAACAGTATGTGGAAATACATAGATAAATGATATGAGGATAAATAATATGGATAAAATATACTATATGGGTAGGTCCCATGGATGGGTGTATACCTGGTCATAGGGCAAATAAAGTGGTGTGGCAGCAGTAGTAGTCTAAAGTATACAATCTAGGAATTGTGTTAGGCTGTTGTTCTTTCTTATAGTCTTCAGAAGAGGATATTGTTTTCGAGATAGGAGATAGGTAGTTGATAGTGTATATGGGGAGGGGCCCACCCCGGGAGGAGGGGTCGGAGTGCTGGTAAACAGCCGGACTACGACTCCAAATCCCAAAGGGGGGCACCCCGCCAGATGGAGGTCTCCGCTCATTTATAGAAAACCAAAGATCTCCATCTCTGCATTGAGGCCTTTCGGGATCAGTGTATTGAATTCAAATATTTTTCTAGATTCGGACCTAGACATGGCGGCTATGTGGTTACCGCCTCTCCATTGGCGTGTGATTTTTTCTATGGCTACATAGACAAGTGATGATGGATCGCAGTTGTGGTGTTCCTTATAGTGTCTGGAAACAGAATGCAACTCGTAGCCCTTTTTAATATTTGAGATGTGTTCAGATATTCTCGTTTTGAGTAATCTCTTTGTGCGTCCTACGTATTGTTTGAGACAGGGGCATTGTAGAACATAGATGACGCTATTGGAGTGGCAGGAGAGATGTTCTCGAATCTCATGTTTATATGTGTTAGTAGTTGAATGGATTGTTGTTGTTTTTTTAGGAAAGTTTGTAGTTTTGCAGTTGTTGCATTTCCCGCACCTAAAGAAACCCTGTAGTGATAGCCAACTTTGATTTGGTTTAGTCATATTTCTTCTGATTGTTGGTGCTAGACGTAGGCCTAAATTGGGGGCTCTGGTGTATGTAATCTGTGGTTTATCTGGTAGTAATTGGCCTATAATTTTATCGCTTAGGATGTGGTGCCAGTGTTTATGAATACTTGTCTCTAGTTTTTTGTAGTGGGCATTGTATGGTAGAATTAATCGGGGGGCTTCTTCTTTTTTGGTTGTAGTTGTAGTGGTTTCATTACTGGTGTCAAAAAATTTTGTTCTGTCCATTAATCTTACTTTGTCTAGGGATCTGTCTATTACTGTCATCGGGTAGTCTTTTGCTAGAAATTGTTTCTTTAGATTCTCCGCTTCTATTTCAAATTGGCTGTCCAGTGTACAATTTCTTTTCAAGCGTCTGAACTGGCTGGTCGGGATGTTTAGTAGCCAGCTGGGTAAATGACAACTCGAGTGTAGGATGAAATTGTTTTTCATCACTGGTTTCTGATATGTGCTGCATTGTAGTTTATTTTCAGTTGTTTTAATTAATAGGTCTAAAAATTCTACTTGTGTTTGGCTTATATTGGCTGTCAATGTTATATTTTTGTCGTTTGTGTTGATGTTCTCTAAAAATATGTCCAAACTATCCCTCGTGCCACTCCAAATAAAAAAGATGTCATCTATGTATCTCCGCCATAGTACCAGGCTCGTCCCCAGTAGTGGGGTGATAAAATCATGTTCCCACTGGGCCATAAAGATGTTGGCATAACTGGGGGCGAACCTGGTACCCATGGCGGTCCCTCGTTGCTGTAGATAAAATATTGAGTCAAATATAAAATAATTGTGGGTTAGAATAAACGAGACTCCTTCAATTAAAAAGTCAATTTGGTCTTTGTGTAGGGTCTGGTAGTGGTTCAGTTGTTCTCTTAGAGCGGCAGTGCCGTGATTGTGATTGATAATGGTGTAGAGGGAGTTGACATCCATTGTGCAAAGTAGCCAATGATTTTCGTATTCTGTCTGTTCAATTGTCCTCACAATGTCTGTGGTATCTTTAACATATGATGGTATTAGTTTGACAGTTGGCTGTAATAGTCTGTCTATGTACTGGGAGAGATTGGAAGTGAGAGATCCGATTCCTGAGATGATTGGTCTGCCTGGTGGATGAGTTTGATGTTTGTGGATCTTTGGTAAACAATAGAATACCGGAATTCTATTGTGGGGGCTTGTGATAAATGTAAATTCCTGTTCGTTAAGGATACCTTTTTCTTTGCCTGTTTGTGTCAAAATCACTAGTTCTCTATAGAAGTCTTCAGTGGGATCTTTCTTGAGGGTGGTATATGTGTGTGGGTCTGATAATTGTCTCCTACATTCTGACATGTAGTCTTCTGTGTTTAGTAGGACAATTGCTCCACCTTTGTCTGCTGGTCTTATGGTTAGGTTTAAGGTTGATTGTATCTGTTTGATTGCATGGATCTCTCTTTTGGTTATGTTATAGTGTGTTTTATTAAGGTTCATTCTCCTGATGTCGGACTCTATGCATTTTCGGAATGTGGCTATGTTGTCTCCCATTTCTTGTTTTGGGTATTTGGTTGATTTGATTTTCAGATCAGTATGATTGTATATAGAAGATCTGGGATTGTCTGTGGATATTGGGTTCTTGATAAAGTATTTTTTCAAACACAATTTTCTCACGTATTTTTCTATTCCTATATAGGCGCTGAATTTATCCATTGTAGCTGTAGGTGAAAATTTTAATCCCTTATTGAGTAGTTTCTGTTGTGTCTCATTTAAGTTGGTATCGCTCAAATTGACAATGATGTTCATTGAGTTATCTAGGTTCTGTGGTATCTGTTCTGTTTTCTTCTTGTGTCTACTCCTTCTTGTCTTTGTGTTCTGTAATCTAATGTTCTGGGTAGGTGTTCTCTTTGTGGGTCTAGCATTGTCTGGTGATTCGTGTGGTGGTGTTGGTGATGGGGGGTGTGTATTGGGGTCTCTTCTCGGTGTTCCCTGAGGTGTTGGGGGGTGTTCTTTGGTGTCCTTTCTCGGTGTGATCTGGGTGGGTTTTCTTTGTGTGTTTCGTTCCTGTGTCTTAGGTTGTATTTGTGTGTCGGGGTTTGTGCTCTCTTGGTACTTCTCTTGGTAATTTGTTGCTCCCATTTGCTTGTTGTTTACTAGGCTTCAGGGAGACGCTGGTTCGTTCACCTTCAGGGTCTATTCATAATGACAGGAGTCAGGGCTAGGTTTAGGGTTTCCTTAGGTTGTCACCATTTCCCTTTCCTGGTCATTTTCCTTCTGTTGTCATTCTGGTGTTTCTCCCCTCCCCCTACACTGTGACAGGTGTCTTGCACTAAAATACAATATGTTCAATAACACGGCTATGGCTGGATCACATTTTGAACTTTCAGATATGTACTTCTGGAGGACTTAAACGCACACCTCTGATAAAAGGGTCAAAGGTATCCCACTGTATAGTGATAGGTCCCCCACACAATCCCACTCTATAGCACTGTAGTGCATTCACTACTAGTGATGAGCAGCATAGGCAATATTCGAATTCACAATATTTCATGAATTTTTAGGTGAATATTCGCCATAAACTTGCCAAAAATTTGCGATTGCAAAAATTGCCAATGTAATATGCACGTATTGCACACGTAATTTCATTACCTATAACATATAACAAACAATCACACAAAGGCTATATGCCAAAAGCCGGGTATTTGTAAGTCAACAACCTATCCATTACAGTCAGCATACTTTACAATGGCAGCTTTGATCACTATGAGACTATATGTGCCCCTTGACAGTAGTTATGCCCACATATGTGCCCCCTCACAGTAGTTATACCAGATATGTGCCCCCTCACAGTAGTTATACCAAATATGTTCCCCCTCACAGAAGTTATGCCCAGATACAGTATGTTCCCCCTCACAGTAGTTATGGCCAAATATGTGCCCCCTTACAGTAGATCTTCCCAGATATGTGCCTTCTCACAGTAGTTATGCCAGATATGTGCCCCCTCACAGTGGTTATGTCCAGATATGTGCCCCCTCACAGTAGTTATGGCCAGATATGTGCCCCCTCACAGTAGTTATGCCAGATATGTGCAACCTCACAGTGGTTATAGCAAGATATGTGCCCCCCTGACAGTAGTTATGCCAGATTGTGTGCCTCCTCACAGTAGTTATGCCCACATATATGCCCCCTCACAGTAGTTATGCCCATATATGTGCCCCATCACAGTAGTTATGCTAGATATGTGCCCCTCATAGTAGTTATGCCAGATTAGGTTCCCCCTAAAAGTAGTTATGCCAGATTAGGTGCCGCCTCACAGTAGTTATGACAGATTAAGTGCCCCCTCACAGTAGTTATTGCAGATTAGGTGCCCCCTCAGTAAAGATGCCCACTTTTGTGCCTCCTCACTCGAGTTGTGGCCCCACTTTTGCCTCCAGTCTGCAGCTTTATGGAAAAAAAAAAACACATACTTACCTTCTTCCCTGATGACCCGCTGCCACAGTCACATTGCGCTGCTGGCTGTGCTGGAGGCTGATTACCGCGCTTTCAGCGCTCCTCCCACAGACAGCAGCGCGATGTGCGGCCTGCAGGGGAGCGCCAGAGTTCAGAAGAACAGTGAAGGCTCCCTGCTTCACTCTGGAAACAAACAGCCGGGCAGTGACAAGAACTGCTGGGTGAGTGCGTGTGCCCACCCTGCCTCTGTGCCCAGGGTGCATATTATAAAGTACATGTTTGAGGAGCGCTCTGACGGGGCCCGGCATTGTCACTGTACTTCATACCGGGCCCCACCAGGGCGCTGCCAATACATCTCAGTGCAGCGGGCCCCCTCCCCCCGCCGGGTTCAGTGCGACCGCGATCGTTATGCCCCTGATGTCTCCCTATCCCTTCCCTAGACTATGACTAATCTTTGCCTGAACTGCTCAATGTTTTTTTAAAAAATAAAGTATTTTCTAAACACCATCCCTAGTGCCTGTAACGTCTCTCCCTTCACTAAGTTCACAGTAAAATGCCAGAGACTGGGCATGAGGAAGTTTTTTATAGGGCTGTGACATCACAGGGGCGGGCTCTCTGCTGATTGGCTCTCTGCATGGCATTGTGGGTGCTCCCTCATTCCCAGGCTTCGTACTTTCACTTTGTTACATGTGCAGCAGCCATTTTAGAAAAAATTTGATTTGTTACCTTGAAGCGCGAGGAAGTTCGACTTCGCTCATCTCTACTAATTACAAATTTACTTATTTTAGTGCAGCATTTAAAATTAAAGAGTAACTGCACTTTATAAAAATATTTGATATGTCATAGTAACATATTCTAAGTATTGATCAGTGGGGGTTCAAGAATTGAGACCCCTGCCAATTGCTAAAATGAGGAGAGAGAAGCACTCACACAATGGCCTTAATAGAAAGCCTATGTGGTCCTCTTCATTTCCATCTTTTGCACTAAGCAGAGACAGCAGTCAGCTTAGTAATTCTAACTCCTTACTTTAACCCCTTAATGCCCAGGGCCGTACATATATACGGCGCAACCGGATGTGACTTAACACCCAGTGCCATACATGCTGATCGGGCGGGTGCAGGATCTGCGCCAGTGCTCCGGCAGTCACTGATAGCCGGACCCCTGCTGTATGCACCAGCATTGGTGAAATCACTGATGCAGGCGCATTAATCCTTGCATGGCCACGGTCTGCGCTGACCACGGCACGTGCGAGCTTCAGACATGTGTGGGTGGCCATCGGGTCCCCGTGCTGCTGTGACGGGGACCCGATGGCATGGAAGGCAGCCCACTGGATCTCACAGACAGGAAGCTGTAAGTGTATTACACTGGTAATACACTTAGGGCTGTTTCACACGAGCGAGTCCATTGCTGAAATCACGCTCCGTGTGTGAGTGTGATCCTCCGCTCTGGACTTGTAGGAGCGCAGGGCTATCATGATTTATAATGCTATGTTTCTCTGCATGCCCTTTTTTCCACAGAATCATAGTGACATAAAGCTGTCAGTATGATTCTGTAGAAATAAGGTTAAGCAGAAGCACATAGCATTATAAATCATGACAATGCCGTGCGCTCCTACAAGTCCAGAGCGGAGGATCACACTCACACTCGGAGCGTGATTCCTGCATTGGACTCGCTCGTGTGAAACAGCCCTTACAGCCAATGCATTACAATTCAGAAGTATTGTAATGCATTGTAAAGGGGATCAGACCCCCAAAAGTTGAACTCTCAGAGTGGGACAAAAAAAATGTGAAAAAAGAAGTTTCACAAAAAAATTCAAATAGAAAAGTAGACATATTGGGTATGGCCACATCCGTATCGACTGGCTCTATAAAAGTATCACATGACCTAACCTCTCAGGTAAACACCATAAAGAAAGAAAAAAAAAAAACGGTGCTAAAAAAAAACGGTGCTAAAAAAAAACATTTTTTTGTCACCTTACATCACTAAAAGTGCAACACCAAGCGATCAAAAAGTCATAAACACCCCAAAATAGTGCCAATAAAACCGTCATTTCATTCGCAAAAATGATACCCTACCTAAGACAATCGCCAAAAAACTGAAAAAAACTATGGATCTCATGTTTTTTTTATTGTTTTAAACTTATATAAATAATAAAAAGTATACATATTAGGTATTGCCACGTCCGTAATGACCTGCTCTATAAAAATATCACATGATCTAACCCCTCATGTAAACACCGTAAAAAAATAAAAATAAAAACAGTGTCAAAAAAGCTATTTTTTGTCACCTTACATCACAAAAAGTGTAATAGCAAGCGATCAAAAAGTCATACGCACCCCAAAATAGTACCAATCAAGCCGTCATCTCATCCCGCAAAAAATGAGACCCTACCTAAGACAATCGCCGAAAAAATAAATAAATAGGGCTCTCAGAATATGGAGACACTGAAACATGATTTTTTTTTTTATTCAAAAATGCTGTTATTGTGTAAAGCATAAATAAATAAAAAAGTATACATATTCGGTATTGCTGCATCCGTAACAACCTCCTCTATAAAAATAGCACATGATCTAACCTGTCATATGAACACTGTAAGTAACAAAAATTAAAAACGGTGCCAAAACAGCTATTTTTTGTTACCTTGCCTCACAAAAAGTGTAATATAGAGCAACCAAAAATCATATGTACCCTAAAATAGTAAAAAACTGCCACCTTATCCCGTAGTTTCCAAAATAGGGTCTTTTTTTGGAGTTTCTACTCTAGGAGTGCATCAGGGGGTCTTCAAATGTGACATGGCTCCTTAAAATTATCCAAGAGAAATCTGCATTCCAAAAGCTATATGGCGTACCTTTCCTTCTGCGTAATGCTGAGTGCCCGTACAGCAGTTTACGACCACATATGGGGTGTTTCTGTAAACTACAGAATCAGGGCAATAAATATTGAGCTTTGTTTGGCTGTTAAACCTTGCTTTGTTAGTGCGCCCCCCACACGGAATCTGGACCCATTCATTTAAATGGGTCTGTGTACATGAGCGGTGGTTTTCACTCATCACTTTTGCGTTGCGTGAAAATCGCAACATGTTCTATATTCTGCGATTTTCACGCAACGCTGGCAAGTGAATTGGGCTGCGTGAAAATCGCATGGTTGCTAAGAGATTTTGTTTGTAAACATTCAGTTTTTTATCACGCGCGTGCAAAACGCAGTCAATCGTATTGCACCCGCCCCAAAAAAACTGAACAACTGAACGCGATTGAAAACAAAACTGAATGGCTTTGCGCAGTTTTTACTGAACGCATCCGCAACACATCCGGACATAATCCAGACACGTTCGTCTGCAAGGGGTCTAAGAAATACAATTGTGGCTATGGGAAGCGAATGCATTTATATCAAGTCTACTTGACTGAAAAATCACTTTTGTTAAAATTATTAAGGTGCAAATAATGTAACAATTGGTCAGGAATGTAAACAAGCTCTCTCTTTCTATTTTCTATATTTCATTTGTGATCTTAACAATAAAAGAATACACCAATAAGTCATCTTGTTAATACAATTTCCCTTTAATTTGTAATTTCAACTTTGTTTATTCAGAATCAACCATAGTAAATATAGGGACTGGATCATCACAGGACAGGTGCCATGAGATACTGTGACCTCCTGAGAAAATGATGGAGCACCTACCTTGCCTATTGAAACAAACACACACTCAGGGGAATTTTCCATCACCAATACCCTAGCAAAGAAATATTTCCATCTCCTTTTATAGGTCATACGTGTTAGAAGAAGCCAAGCAAGAAAACAGAAATTGAAATGATGATGAATATTATTATGTATAATTGCATGTATACATAAGAAAAAAAATTCCTTTAATACAAGTGACCCAAAATATGATAGATTATAAAACATACAAAAACTATAAAGCATACAAATGATAATACAAATGATAATAAATATTATTTATTTAGTGCCAGCATATTCTGCAGCACTTTATATTTCAGAGGGCATATGTACACGCGAAATCAGACATTATAGCGTAACAGACTAATGAAAGGGAAGTCTGTGACTTTTAAACTGTTCACAATGTGTGGTAGGGAAGCCTCCTCATGTTAAAACCACACAAAATCAACTTTTTAGTCATGTCAAATCTGCACTCAAGTGCACAGAGGAAGGGTCTGAGCTACTTGATCAATCATAGCTTCAGCCATTTCCTCTCTAAGCGCATCTCTCTCGCTTGACTGACAGGGCCAGGTTTCACCGTATCATCGCACCTGACCCTGAAAACTCACGCATGCACTGTTAGGACCCTTTCACACGGGCGAGTTTTCCACGCGGGTGCAATGCGTGAGTTGAACGCATTGCACCCGCACTGAATCCGGACCCATTCATTTCTATGGGGCTGTGCACATGAGCAGTGATTTTCACGCATCACTTGTGCGTTGCGTAAAAATTGCAGCAAGCTCTATTTTGTGCGTTTTTCACGCAACGCAGGCCCCATAGAAGTGAATGGGGCTGCGTGAAAATCGCAAGCATCCGCAAGCAAGTGCGGATGCGGTGCGATTTTCACGCGCGGTTGCTAGGAGACGATCGGGATGGGGACCCGATCATTATTATTTTCCCTTATAACATGGTTATAAGGGAAAATAATAGCATTCTGAATACAGAATGCTAAGTAAAATAGGGCTGGAGGGGTTAAAAAAAAAAATTAAAAATAATTTAACTCACCTTAATCCACTTGTTCGCGCAGCCCGGCTTCTCTTCTGTCTTCATCTGTGAGGAATAGGACCTTTGATGATGTCACTGCGCTCTTCACATGGTCCATCACATAATCTTTTACCATGGTGATGGATCATGTGATGGACCATGTGATGAACGCAGTGACGTCATCAAAGGTCCTATTCCTCACAGATGAACACAGAAGAGATGCCGGCTGCGCGAACAAGTGGATTAAGGTGAGTTAAATTTTTCTTTTATTTTTTTAACCCCTCCAGCCCTATTTTACTTAGCATTCTGTATTCAGAATGCTATTATTTTCCCTTATAACCATGTTATAAGGGAAAATAATACGATCTACACAACCTTGAACCCAAACCTGAACTTCTGTGAAGAAGTTCGGGTCTGGGTACCACAGTCAGTTTTTTATCACGCACGTGCAAAAAACATTGCACCCGCGCGATATAAACTGAACAACGGAACGCAATCGCAGTCAAAACTGATTGCAATTGGGTACCTACTCGCGCGGGTTTGCCGCAACGCATCCGGACCTTATCCGGACACGCTCGTGTGAAAGAGGCCTTAGACCGAAACGTGGCACATGTGCAGTGAAGCCCCCTGTCCTAACTTTAATGGATAGCACCATACATACAGTATGGTGAGGCAGCCCTACCTAGCATTGTGCACAGCTTAAAACCTATTTTTTGTGCTGACAGTCTCCTTTTAATAGTTCACAGGAGGAGTGAGAGCCCTGCTTGCAAGAGCTTACAACCTATTACATTTGAAGTATAGCTGTCCTTTTTCTCTTTAGGCTGGGACTACATGGCGATCTTGGCCACAACAGTCAGTGATTGCTGGGTAGCTGTGCAGCTACTGAACTGAAGGGAGTTGCAACGCATTTTTTGCAGTTAATCGGGGCAAATTGCAAGTCACACTGCGAACCCCATTCAGTTGAGTGCCAGCGTTAGCTATATAGATGAATACCTCTACCTTGCATCTGCTGCTGCTATTAGGAGATGCTTCATTGCAGATTTTTATAGATCTTGTTGAATTCAAACAAAAAAAGTAGCATCTTGACGAAGACATTTATGCGGGCCGAAAAAGTACTGATTGTAGCATAAACGACATAGAATATGCAGCTACTATTTATTACGATTTGCAGTATATATCTAGTATCTCATAATAAAATCACATAGCTATGCTAACAGTACGCTCATAGACTAATTCACCTTTTAAATTTCCGTCAACTGTATTTCTCCATTGAATGTGCTTTTCTTGATAATTAGTAACTGCCAGAAAGATGAAAAATATATTTTTATTATATATTTTTTTTTTAATTATATTTTGGTTCCCATCATTTTGCATGTTTGGTTCAGCATTCCAAGATGTATCAAGTCCCAAGTGTAACAGGTCTAATATTTTCTTCCCGTTACATGCTGAATAGGAATCGTCTACGTTCATGCACTATGTATCAGTGCTCTGATTTTTTTTCCTTGGCACATGCTTAGGAAAGAGCTTTGAAAATAGAGCTACACTGTTGCTAGGAGACAGCTGTAGTGCATCCCGCTCCTTCAATTACCCGAGATTCACTGCATGTAGGTGATTTCCAGGTTCCTCAGAATCCAAGCATTGCACTGTTTTTTTTGCATGATGGCCTTATAATGAATTCTTGAAATAAAATATTCACATTATGTAATTATATTTAGTTAAAGGTGATGTATTTACTTATGAATAACTGAAAATGATCCATCATTGTAATTTCGACAATTTATTATCATCGCATTTATGGTAGAAGACGTTTATCTAGCGTATATTAACCTCCACCGTACAATATATAAGACGTACTATACCTAATTATTCATGTTATTTGGTTCCTCATTGCCTATAATGTAGGTGTATTAATCATTGTTCCCAACTAGTGGCTTAGGAACCACATGCGGCTCTTGGGGGCCCCAGTATGGCGACTCCTCCGGCAATTGGTGGCTGCAGATGCTGTTGACATTAGGGCAGTCATAGCATGAGAACAACTCGGTATCAGGGTCAAAACTGTTTCACTGGCTGTTAACACTAAGACCACTTTCATGTGACAGTATGTTGGTCAGTATTCATCTATTAAGATTTGTAAGCCAAAGGGTCCCTACACACCCAACTTTGCGTTTTTGTTTTTTTACCCCTAAAGAAATGCCATAGAAGCCGCTGTGGTTTTTTCCATGCCACATGTGGGTTTTATGACATTTTTAGCAGTGTTGTTTTCTAAATGACTGTGTGAAGTTAATTTTGGCATTTTTACCCTATAGAAAAAGATGTGAAAACACCAAAAATGGAAAAGCTTTGCATTATGTGTTTAAAAAAAAAAGAAAAAGAAAAATACCCAAAGAAGGCCACCTAATTAAAAGGGTTATCCCATGATTTATGTAAAAAAAAATGAAAATTCAATATCATATAGTACGTGACAGTTTGTTTCTAATGAACGTAGAACCAGTCCTGTCCCTCACATGGGTCCAGAGATATCCCTATTCATTCTCTGCTAGATTTATTTCAAGCTGGCAGTTTAAGGGACATGCAACTTTTAGGGGGCACGCACTTTCTCCTGCAGCTGGTGGTGGTTGAAGGATGGAACTGAGCGTGTACTCACATCTCTGTGAGGTAGACGGAGAAATTACTTAAAGAGCAAACAGCAGGTGGCGCTATACTGATAGATTTCAGTGAATAACTTAGGGGCACATTTATTAACACCGGCGTTTTAGACGCCAGTGTTAATAAAGCCCCAAAGCTGGCGGTGGATCTGCTGAAATTATGAAGAGGCGCTGGCCTCTCCATAACTTTGGCGCATCCAGCACCAGTCTAAATGTAAGTCATTTTCAGAGCTGTCTTACATTTAGACCATTTTATACGCCTAAAACAGGCGTAGAATATGATGAGTGAGACGGGTCTGCTGGCCCGTCCCCTTCCATGCCACATCCACAATTTTAGACCTGGCATGAGTGGGGAGAAGTCGCAGACAGGGGTGCAACTAACCGTTGAAATACGGCAAATTTACACATATTTCAGATTAATAAATGACTCCCTCAGTGTCTATACTTAATTTTTAATTACATGCAATTACAAAAGTATTGCTGGTTTCAAAAATGTAAAATTATGTTCGTGGGACTGACAAGTATTGTTGAAAGCCTGGTGGGTCAACCTTAGTATTATTCTTATTTTTTATTTATTTTTAACAAATCTCTTTTTATTAAGATTTTACAAGTTACATACACAATGACATTAAGAACAATGATTTTATGTAAGCTTCAAAAAGTCACAATGAATAACAAGCAGACACAGGAGGCGGGGGAGGGGGGAAGGGAAGGAATCTAGGGAAGGGGGGGGGGTGGTTATAGGCACATAGAAACCTTAGTATTATTCTCATATGATTGTTTTATTCAGATACTCATCTAAAATAATTAATGAAGATGCATTACAAATGAAAACTAAGACCCCTTCTAAATATAATCAAGCATATTCTTTATTTCTAGTGTTGAGCACGAATATTCTAATAGCGAATTTTTATCGCGAATATCGTCACTTCGAGAATTTGCTAATATTTCGAATATAGTGCCCTACATTCGTTATATCGAATATTCAGCATTTTTTTTCCATCTGAACACATGATTCCTCTCTGCTTCTTGCTTGTCAAGTTCACAACAATACTTAGTGCACCAATCAGTAATCTGTAGTCAGACCTGCTAAAATGTGAAGTTGCGAGTAGTGCGATAAAATATTCTAATCACTGCCGATTAGCGCAATTGCGAATATATTGGAGCACTTGACTCTGTCTGCAGATAAAGCTATTCTAATGTTCTGCCGTGCCAACCATTTTCCCCAGTCTCAGGAAACTTATACCAGCTTCAAAAATGTAGCCAAAGTGACCCACGCCTGTATTTCGCGTTACGAATTTGTATTATGCGATTTTTTCATTGCCGATTTATCGCATTCAATAAAATATTCTCGAATTTGCAAATATATGACGAATATTCTACAAAATATTAATGAAATATTGCAAATTCGAATATAGCCCCTGCCGCTCATCACTATTCATTTCTAGGTACAGAAAATGTAAAGACATTGAATTCATAGTCACATCAAGTTCTCCAGAATGTGAGGGACTGTTTTGCTCATGCACACAAGCAATTTTACACTCTCAGTTCTCTCAATGAATATTTTCCCTTAGTTTTCTAAGATTCTATTAAGTTCTTGTGTTTTTTTCTGAGTGGATGTCATCAGTTTTCATGTGTTTGTCATACATGTGAAGGATAACACAGTGTCTCCTACCAAGTGTAACGGGCAGTCGGTGTGGAACCACTGTACCAACTAACTGGTTTGTCTTTGAACTATCTTTAACCTCCTTGGCGGTATTCCCGAACGTGACTCGGGGTTCATTTTCACTGCCAGGAGCGTTAACCCCGAGTCACGCTCGAGGTAACATTGCAGAGTCCCCTCACCTTCTGCCGGCGATGTCCTCCGCTGTGATCGCCAGCGAGAGCGCATTTGACTTCCTGGTTCCGTTCCCTGCGAGCAGCAGCTGCGCATGGGAGCGGAACTGGGCGGGAAATTCAAATAAATATAAACACAAAAAGTGACACACACACATAAAATAGGTTATACATTGTAATCTGAGAGGATTACACTGTATAACCTCAGATCTGACTGTACAGTGCCCCTTGCCTGCCATTTTACTGTCATTTGTGCCCATAAAATAAATTTATAACATGGCATCAAAAAAGCGCAACTTTACTACAAAAGCGCTTTTGGACCAGTTGAGTGACAGCGACAGTGACACGGAGGTGCTCGCAGAACTGAGCGATAGTGAGTTGTGGGGAGATTTGTTGTCTGACACTGACACTGATCTGGCAAGTGACAACGGCGATTATCCTGCACCTGACCTCAGCCATGTGCGCACTTGGTGCCCTATTGACTGTGATACGGACCAGGTAGCGCCCCCCAAGATTCCTGTTCACTGGATCACCTGGGATGAAGGTAGATGTTGAGCGTGACAACCCTCTGGTATACCTGCAATTATTCCTCACTGAGGAGGTAATTGAAAAAATTGTCACTGAGACAAATCGCTACCAAGAGCAGCAATCCGCTACGCTGCATGCCACCTTTTCCAGAAGCAGAAAGTGGGAATCGGTGACCAAAGAGGACATGTGTCTGTTTCTGGGACTCATCATTCTTCAGGGGGTGATGGGGAAACCGCTCCAGAAACGGTACTGGACCACCAATAAGTTACTGGCCACTCCATTTTTTGGCACAGTGATGTCAGAATACCGGTTTTCCCTCATCATGAAGTATTTCCACTTAACGAACAATGAAGAATTTGATGAGGCCACGCATCCTGCGCCCAAACTAAAAATAATCTGGGAGGTATGGCAAATTATTGTGACCAATTTCCAGCGGACCTACATGCCAGAAAGGGACGTCAGCGTAGATACAAGTTTGATGGCCTACAAGGGACGCCTAAGCTGGATACAGTACATTGCATCCAAAAGAGCGCGGTTTGGCATCAAATCCTACATGCTCTGCAAGTCATCCACTGGGTACATCTGGAATTCGGTCATTTACACCGGTAAAGGCACGAAGTTCAACCCCAGGTACAGCGGCTATGGGATGGCCACATCATCTGTCCTTACACTGCTGGAGCCATTGCTGAACCAGGGATATTGTGTGACCACGGACAATTTCTACACGTCTCCGGAACTGTATGACTGATGCATATGGTACCGTTAGGCCTAACCGTCGTGACATGCCATCTATGTTTGCCAAGAAAAAACTCAAAACCGGAGAAATGGTTGTGTGACGGTCACGTACACTACACACAGGGGGGAGGATAGTCACCACTGCGCTCCCCCCTCACCCCTGGCCCTGCCTACTTGCCTTGCAAGTCCTAATGACAGGGGACAACTTGACGGCAGTCCCTAACTTAGGATACGTGCTGGGAAGACAGACAAGACAAATAATGGAATGTGAACGGACCAGGTCAGAACCAAGAGAGCTACGCAGTACAAAGGGTTAAGCAAAGAATGGTCAGGAGAAGCCGCGGTCAAATACCAGGAGAGTAGAGAAGTACCAGAGGAGTCCGCAAAGAGTAGTCAGGTGTGAGCCGAAGTCACAATACCAGGAGGGATGCGCAGTACAGGAGGAGCAGGCAAAGGATCGTCAGGGAACAGGATCAGGTGAGTAATCAGTAGTCCAACAAATAGCCAGGAACCTAGAATTAACAGGCAACCTGTGGCCAGCAGGCTGCCTATATTTATAGTGGGGTCTGAGGGTCATGTGACATGGCCAGCGTCACATGACCGACAGACAGACAAGTCGAGCACCGAGTGATCAGCTCGGCGCTCAAGGCAGACCTAAGAGCAGGGAGCCTCCCAGCTAGCAAAGCCGCCCTGGGAACGAGGCCGAACACAGATCCTTGCTCCCGAAGCTAAGCAGCAGGTCTGCGGCTGATGGGAGACCGAGTGCGCCTTTGGCGCCCCGTGACAGGTTGCCTGGCAGAAGGGTAAGATGATGGCAACGCGATGGCAAGACAAGAAGGATGTGTGTCTCATGAGTACTGTACACAATACCTCTACTGCCATGGTCCACACAAAAGGTGGGAAAGATGTGCTGAAGCTGCAAGTCGTTATAGACTATAATAATACCATGGGAGGTGTCGACAGAGCAGATCAGGCAATGACCTTTTATCCGGCTATGCGCAAACAGCAAAAAAATATTATAAGAAGATCTTCAGGCATCTTCTGGAACAATGCTTTTGGAATGCATATATCCTGCACAGAGCAAAGAGTGGCAAGCCTCTTGTTCATTCTGAGTTTATATGGAAGGTGGTTGAGCGGATTTTTGTCAACCACCAGACGCCATCAGTAGCTGTGAACAGACCTGGACGTCGTGCTGTTGACGTTGTCAACCCAGAACGCCTGACGTCACTTTATGGACTACATCCCGCCAACAGAAAAAAAGGCAGCACCTACCAGGATGTGCGTGGTTTGCTGCTCAAAGAGAGATGGCAATGGAAAGAAAGTCCAAAAAGAAACTAGGTTCCATTGTCCTGATTGCGATGTCGGACTTTGTGCAGTCCCATGTTTCAAAATTTATCACACTCAGGATGTTTATTGAATTTTCTGTGTTTGACAAATTTCATTATTTTTATTACATTATTAAATAAAATTATATTATTTATTAGATTATAATTCATGATTTTGTGTTTTAAACTTTATCACATCTGGGATGTCTACTAAAGTCTTGTTTGGTCAGGTTTAAGTAAGTAATTACTAAGAATTGCAAGCCTACAATACATAACACCAAATTTCATGCAAATTTTTTTTACCACTTTTGGTACAAAATTCCTGACATAATCATACCACCAGGGAGGTTAAGGGCATTATCCTGGCAGTCCCCTGGTTTTCACTCTTTAACCCCTATATAGGGATATGCTGGTTGCTGCAGGGGAGCAACCTGGGCTTTAATTTTTAAAATACTCCTGGTGGAGTTGGCGGCTAACCCACGGGTGTCAGAGACACAGGTGCAAAGCATGGAGAGGTCATGCAATATTTGTTGCCAGGAGACAGACTGCAGTTGGGTCTGGCAGAGTTCAAATGTATCCAAAAAACAAGTCCAAGGTCAGGGCAATCGGCAATGAGTAAATACAAGTAACAAGCTATGGTAAGGGCAGGTAGCAGAGAATAAGAATTGGTTATCAGACAGAAGTTCAGTACACGGGTAGTCAGACAGAATACCGCACCTTCACTGGTTAACTAGAAACTAGGGCAGTGCTGGGTCCGGAGTGTGAATCCGATCAGCGACAACATCTCCATAGTCTCCCTATGTTTGCGTGGGTTTCCTCTTGGTACTCAGGTTTCCTCCTACACTCCAAACATATACAAATGGGCAAATCAGAATCCTATGACATTAACCCTAGTGTGCATTGTGTGTTGAGTCGAGCGCCTATATGGCAGCCACTGACATACTAGGGAGTTGCCCCAGCCACACAGCTATCCCTGCACTTTGAGTCCCTATGAGAAAAGCACATTACAGATGTATTTTTGATAAAGATCAGGCACCCTCCCACTATGGAAGATGCCTTATATACCCAGGGTCAGCCTGCCATAGGCAGACTTTGGACGTGCATGCGCCCTAAGAGCCCAGCCATCGGGCCTAGAAGAGACACAGAGCCACAGCCTGTAGAAGACACCAGCGGTCGCTGCCATTGTCAGCCACGAGTATAAGCAGCAAGGCAGTGTTGGCCATCTGAGTAGAGCGCCACCTATGTCTGCAAGAAGGAGTAGGGTAGCCACAGACACAGGACACCAGCACAACAGCAATCATCAGTGAAAAATGGAAACTCCTTTAGTGTGGTTACATTCCATGCATTTGGTAACATTTATCATGCAGGCCATTTCATTTCTATGGAGTCCTTGTTGCTTGAAAAAAGCAAAATATAGAACATGCTACATTTTGTCATGCATAGAAATCTTGAGTGAGAAAAAAAAACAATGTGCATAAACCCACTTACTTCAATGGGTCAGTTTTTGTGGACCATGCTTAAAATGGATTAAAAGGCCATCGGTCAGCAGATTTGTTCCTATGAAACTGGCTGACCTGTTACATGTGCACTTGGCAGCTGAAGGTATCTGTGTTGGTCCAATGTCCATATGTGCCTGCATTGCTGAGAAAAATAATGTTTTAATATATGCAAATGAGCCTCTAGGAGCAATGGGAGTGTTGCCGTTACACCTAGAGGCTCAACTCTCTCAGCAACAGCCGCCCCTTCTGCAATTTGATTGACAGGGCTATGCGCTGTTGTTTCCACTGCCTGGCCAAGTTACAAAAGTGGAGAGGGTGCAGCAGTTGCAGAGAGGGAAGATCCTCTAGGTGTAACGGCAATGCCCCTGTTCCTAGAGTCTCATTTACATATATTTTATTTAGTAATGTGGGAACATATGAAGATGGGAAAAACACAGATGCCTTCAGCTGCCAAGCACACATGCAACAGGACATCCAGTTTCATAGGTACAAAACTGCTGACAGAAGCCCTTTAAAGTACTTTTTCTCTAGAATATAGCAATGGATCTCTAAGTGAAAGGCATCATTGCTTTCAGCTGAGTTAGCCTTAAAAGGGAGTGTGCATGTTTTAACAGCAAATTTCCTGGTGACAGACTACCTCTAAGGGTAACACCACATGGTCCGGTTTCTGCATGCAGTTTCGAAGCCAAAACCAGGATTGGATATAAAAAAAGGAGATTTCATATCTGTCATTTATGCTTTCTCTCCTTTAATGATCCATTCCTGATTTTGGCTTCCAAAACCTTTTTGCATGGCCATACGCTAATGCTTTACTGAACAGCTCATTTTATTTTTGTTTTTTTGTAGGCATAATACCGTATTTGTCTCCCTAAGTTTTAGAGGACAATAAGAAAAAATATTTTTCATTAGACCTCAAATCAGACCAGCAATCAAACCCCCAATGTTAATGAGACCTCGGCTCACAGCCCCAATCAGACCCCCAATGTTAATAATGTTAATTCAGACCTCAGATGAGTTCCCTATGCCTCATATCAGACCCCCATGCCTCATATCAGCCCCCATTGCCTCATATCAGCCCCCCATTGCCTCATATCAGCCCTTATTGCCTCTCATATCAACCCCCATTGCCTCTCATATCAACCCCCATTGCCTCATATCAGCCCCCCATGCCTTATATGAGCCCATTGCCTTATATCAGCCCTCATTGCCTTATATGAGCCCCATTGCCTTACATCAGCTCCCATTGCCTCATATCAGCTCCCATTGCCTTTTATCAGCCCCATTGCTTCTCATATCAGCCCCCATTGCCATATTTCAGCCCCCATTGCCTCACATGAGCCCATATTCCCATATTTCATCCCACATTGTCATATTTCAGACCCCATTGCCTCATATCAGCCCCCATTGCCATATTTTAGCCCCCATTGCCATATTTCAGCCCCCATTAATATATTTCAGTCCCCATTGCCTCATATCAGCCCCCATGCCACAGAGCACATAAAATAAAAAATCCACTTACCTCTCCTGCTCCGGATGCCACTGCTCATCACCTCCAGTGCGCTATGTCTTCTTCATGCCGCGGCTGTGCTGTGACCCGACACACAGCGTGAGATTCCAGAGTGTCCTCACACTGTGTGCAGCCACAGCACAGCCGACTGCTGAGGACCAGAAAACGGTTAGTACAGAGCCTTCACTGCTTTCTGGTCCTCCAGTCTTAATGAGTAGAGATGTCCTGAACTATTCCCCGGCGAACAGTTCCCGACGAACATCGCTTGTTCGCGTTCACTGCGGCGGGCGAGCATATGCGATGTTCGGTCCACCCCCTATACGTCATCATTGAGCAAACTTTGACCCTGTACCTCACAGTCAGCAGACACATTCCAGCCAATCAGCATACCCTCCCTCCCAGACCCTCCCACCTCCTATCAAAAAGCAAGGACAGCATCCATCTTAGATTCATTCTGAAGCTGCAGTGTTAGTTAGAGCAGGGAGAGTGCTGCTGCTGCTAAATTAATAGGGAAATCGTTAGCTAGGCCAGTGTTCTGTGTCCACTCCAGTCCTCAAAGACTCATCTGCTGTAAGGACAGCGTCCTGACAGCACCCCAAAAAGCCCTTTTTAGGGCTGGTACATCAGTCTGCTTTTATTTATTTTATATATATATATATATATATATACACTCACCTAAAGAATTATTAGGAACACCATACTAATACGGTGTTGGACCCCCTTTTGCCTTCAGAACTGCCTTAATTCTACGTGACATTGATTCAACAAGGTGCTGATAGCATTCTTTAGAAATGTTGGCCCATATTGATAGGATAGCATTTTGCAGTTGATGGAGATTTGAGGGATGCACATCCAGGGCACGAAGCTCCCGTTCCACCACATCCCAAAGATGCTCTATTGGGTTGAGATCTGGTGACTGTGGGGGCCATTTTAGTACAGTGAACTCATTGTCATGTTCAAGAAACCAATTTGAAATGATTCTAGCTTTGTGACATGGTGCATTAACCTGCTGGAAGTAGCCATCAGAGGATGGGTACATGTTCTCATTCTGTTTACGCCAAATTCGGACTCTGCCATTTGAATGTCTCAACAGAAATCGAGACTCATCAGACCAGGCAACATTTTTCCAGTCTTCAACAGTCCAATTTTGGTGAGCTCGTGCAAATTGTAGCCTCTTTTTCCTATTTGTAGTGGAGATAAGTGGTACCCGGTGGGGTCTTCTGCTGTTGTAGCCCATCCGCCTCAAGGTTGTGCGTGTTGTGGCTTCACAAATGCTTTGCTGCATACCTCGGTTGTAACGAGTGGTTATTTCAGTCAATGTTGCTCTTCTATCAGCTTGAATCAGTCGGCCCATTCTCCTCTGACCTCTAGCATCCACAAGGCATTTTCGCCCACAGGACTGCCGCATACTGGATGTTTTTCCCTTTTCACACCATTCTTTGTAAACCCTAGAAATGGTTGTGCGTGAAAATCCCAGTAACTGAGCAGATTGTGAAATACTCAGGCCCGTCTGGCACCAACAACCATGCCACGCTCAAAATTGCTTAAATCACCTTTCTTTCCCATTCTGACATTCAGTTTGGAGTTTAGGAGATTGTCTTGACCAGGACCACACCCCTAAATGCATTGAAGCTACTGCCATGTGATTGGTTGACTAGATAATTGCATTAATGAGAAATAGAACAGGTGTTCCTAATAATTCTTTAGGTGAGTGTATATTGCAGTTGCCTGCCCGTGTGTGAGAGGCCACAGGCCCACAGACTGTACTGTGTGCACACACTCATATCGGGTGACACAGTACCTTGCAGATTAAAAAGTCATTTAATTTTTTCTCTGTAATATAATTGCAGTTGCCTGCCAGTGTGTGTCAGGCCTACTGACTGTACTGTGCACACTGCCAGTGCCCACCACTCATATCAGGTGGCACAGTACCTTGCAGTTAAAAAAGTCATTAAATTTTTTCTCTGTATTATAATTGCAGTTGCCTGCCAGTGAGTGTCAGGCCCACAGACTGTACTGTGCCCACTGCCCACCACTCATATCGGGTGGCACAGTACCTTGCAGATAAAAAAGTCATTCCATTTTTTCTCTGTAATAGAATTGCAGTTGCCTGCCAGTGAGTGTCAGGCCCACAGACTGTACTGTGCCCACTGTCCACCACTCATATCAGGTGGCACAGTACCTTGCACGCATATTACCACTAATCTAAAAAAAAAAGACGCAGAGGCAGGCCACCCCGCAGGGGCCTTCGTGGTCGTGGTGCTGTGATTCCCTTTGGCCCTAGAATAATGCCCAGTGTTCAGAGGCCACGTACCCTGAACTCGAAAAGTTCTGAGGACATAGTTGACTGGCTAACACAGGACACCCAATCTTCTACAGCTTCCGCTCGGAACCTTGACGCACCATCCTCCTCCAGCTCAGCTTCAGGCACCTCTCAAGTTACCACACGCCCGCCCGCCACCACCACCAACACTAGCACCACAGCCGCTTCACTTGATCTTTCAGAGGAGTTATTTACACATCAGTTGGAAGAAATGAGTGATGCGCAACCATTATTGCCAGAGGATGTAGATAACAGGGATATGTCTCAGTCAGGCAGCATTACACACATGGACGTAAGGTGTGATGATGATGTTGTACCCTTTGCTGCTTCCTTTGCTGAGCTGTCAGATACAAGTGAAGCAGTTGATGATGACGATGTGTCCGTGGATGTCACGTGGGTGCCCGCTCGAAGAGAAGAAGAACAGGGGGAAAGTTCAGATGGGGAGACAGAGAGGAAGAGGAGACGAGTTGGAAGCAGGGGGAGGTCGTCGCAAGGAGCTAGTGGCACATTCAGACAGCATGTATCGGCACCCGGGGTCAGCCAGACAGCACGCCAATCAACGCATGCTGTTGCCACCACCAGAATTCTGTCATTGCAAAGCTCAGCAGTGTGGCATTTTTTTTGTGTGTCTGCCTCTGATAACAGCGATGCCATTTGCAAGCTGTGCCAAAAGAAACTGAGTCGTGGGGAGTCCAACACCCACCTAGGTACAACTGCTTTGCAAAGGCAAATGATCTCACATCACAAACGCCTATGGGATCAACACATGAGTACAAGCAGCACAGAAACTCAAAGCCACCATCCTCCTGCTGGTCCAGCATCTTCAGCCACGTAAACCACTGCTGTCCTCCTTGCCCCCTCTCAACCACCCGCCACTCAGCCTCTCACCTTCAGCAGTTCCTGCTCATCTGCCCATAGTCAGGTGTCTGTTAAGGAAATGTTTGAGCGTAAGAAGCCAATGTCACAGAGTCACCCCCTTGCCCGGCGTCTGACAGCTGGCTTGTCGGAACTCTTAGCCCGCCAGCTTTTACCATACAAGCTGGTGGAGTCTGAGGTCTTCAAAAAATGTGTAGCTATTGGGACACCGCAGTGGAAGGTACCCAGCCGAATTTTTTTTCCACAAAAGTCAATCCCCAACCTGTACTCTATTGTGGAAAAGGAAGTCATGGCATGTCTGGCACACAGTGTTGGGGCAAGGGTCTATCTGACCACTGATACCTGGTCTGCAAAGCACGGTCAGGGCAGGTATATCACGTACACTGTGGATTGGGTAAACCTGCTGACGGCTGCCAAGCATGGAATGCGTGGCTCTGCAGAGGAGTTGGTGACACCGCCACGACTTGCAGGCAGCCCTGCTGCCACCTCCTCTACTCCTCCTACTCCATCCTCTTCGCTAA